>NC_068988.1:17253607-17258078 GCF_001194135.2 Octopus bimaculoides | reverse complement strand
AGGAGATATCAGATAGATTCCATGAAAGTGAGAGAGAGAGAGAGACGGACAGAAAGAAGAAGAAGAAGAAGAAGAAGAAGAAGAAGAAGAAGAAGAAGAAGAAGAAGAAGAAGAAGAAGAAGAAGAAGAAGAAGACGAAGAAGATGAGGAGGAGGGGCAAGAGTAAGAAAAGGAAGAAGAAGAAGAAGAGGAAGAAGAAGAAAATGAAGAGGAAGAGGAGAGAGAGGAGGAGGTAGAAGAATAGGAGGAAAAAGGAGGAGAAGAAGAAAAAAGTAGAGGAGGAAGAAGAAGAAGTAGGTATTAACGGGTATTATCGAAGCCAAAGTTCAGTATAGACACCGTGTGAAAGAAAGAGTTAAACAGAAAAGAAATATATATTTTAAATCGGTATAGACAAAAAAAAACAAAACCCAAACCGAGTGGAAATAAGAATACACGTAGAAATACTGGTAGTGAAACGGAAACAGACACGTGCGCGCGCGATTGCACATATATAAAGACAGGCGGGGGGGGGGAGAAAGAGGGAGGGAGAGAGAGAGAGAGAGTAAGGTGATTCATAGGAAAATACAATGATGAGATCGCGAAAGAGATTGCAATGGAAGCCGAGAGAAAGACAATAGCGTTAGATTGCCATAAATGAATGGATTTAATATATTAGATTACTTGAAAATAACTATTTCTGAACGTTACACTTGAAGGAACTCACTCTGGTGACCAAGAAGACATAACCAGGAAGAACACAAGAATGGAAGAAAACGCAGTAACGCGAAAAATATCAATACGTGTGAAGTGATGTGTACGAGTGCATGAGTGGCTAAATGTGTATAAGTTTAACTGAGTTGGTGCTGTTTACTTGAACATACCAAAACACACACACAGGTACATACATACACACACTCACACACTGGCAGATACACACACAGAGAATGATACACACACACACATTCGCGCACATACACACATTCATATATATATATATATATATATATATATGTAGTAAGTATATACATTTAAAAAAGTATATATTCGTATATATACCCATATTCATAAACATATATATATATATATATACACACACGCACATACACATATGCTCATACATATATACATAAATTCGTACATACATACAAACATATATATATGTGTGTGTGTGTGTGTGTGTGTGTGTGTGTGTGTGTGTGTGTGTGTGTGTGTGTGTATTATATTGGTAATTTAAAAAGTATTTGGAATTTTCTTCATATAATAGTTTCACAATAATATTATTTATTTCTAAAATGAAATAAAATATCCGTGTCTCTTCACTGTCTCTTAACTGTACCGTTGACTCTTTCCGACAATTCGTTCGCCACTCTCAATTTTTTCGGCTTGAAAAATCCAACTTCTTGTCTCTCGAGAACCATTCTTTATTTGCCAACAACTTGCATTTAACCTTTTATTTCTCTCTTTTAGTTTTACACACGTGTTCTATTTCTTGCAAATTGTATGCCCATCGAGTTAGAATCACGAAATTCTTCGCTGTTTAACAAGCTTGCCGTATAATTGGGTTATTTCAATTTCTCAACTCATCGTATTCCCAATTTTAGCTTTCTGCTCATAAGACTATGAACAAGATCAATGTCACATATTCATTGAATATATCAAGTTTGTTCGCCGAAATACCTGAGAGAATCGACTCGAATATTTTCGGACGTTAGATTCTAGAAAATAAAAAAAGAATAGATCTTTCCCCATTTTTTAAATTTTATTTTCCAGGATTTTTGCTTTTACCAGTGTTCCGTTTTTCTTTTATATTTCCCCTTTATCTTTTACTTTCTTTCACTGTCTTATCCCATTTTGTTTTATGCGGACGTTGTTGTTGTTGATCTTCAAATCAAACCATATATATTTTATTTTGCTATGTTTTTTTTCTTTTTCATTTCTTTATTTCTTCCCTTTTTATTCTGCTTGATAATTTTCTTCTTCTTTTGCTTCCCCTTCCTATCATATCGTCCTTTCTTTTTCTCTTATTCCAGTTCATCCTTTTTCCCTATCTTCTTTAGATATACATCTTATTTCTTTTTCTTCTTCTATTTCTCCTTCTTTTTCGACATCATCATCATCACCACCACCACCACCAGCACCAGCACCACCACCACCACCACCACCACCACCATGGTCGTCGTCGTCGTCAGCAACATCATCATCAATGTCGCAATCATCAACATTGCTATTTTAGTGGCTGTGTTTCCAGCCTTTTCATTGCAGCTATTCGTCAGTAATTGGATTATCATCACGATGAACTGGATAGACCAAGAATAATTCGTATGTTGTAGCAGTAAAATGGTGCTGTGTACTGGTGTGAGCGAATTACCCGAATAAATACACACGTGGCAATAAAGAGAGGAGACATTATAAAAGAGAAAAGAACAAGATAATAAAAAAGGTCGAAAATAAATAGATAAAATCTTTGAATTTACCAAGCAAAAGGTTTAAAATCTGATAGATTCCTATCATATCATTAATACCGATTATCCTCAAACTGAGGCTGCTGGTGCTGCTTCTAATGGTGATGATGATGATGATATTGTTGTTGATGAGGATGATGATGATGAGGATGATGATGATGCTGATGACGACGGTGACGACGACGACGACGACGAAGATTGATGATGGTGGTGTTGATGATGATGACGACGACGACGGCGACGATGACGATGTTGATGATGACGGTGACGACGACGACGAAGATTGATGATGATGATGATGATGATGATGATGATGATAATGATGACGATGACGACGATTGCTGATGAGGGTGGTGATAGTGGTGGTGATGGTATGGTGTTGGTGATGGAAGTGGTGGTGGTGATGGAGGTGGAAGCGACGGTGCTGGTGGAGTTGCTGCTGTGTCGCTACTGCTGCTGCTGATGATGATGATTATTCGTCTTGTGTGGCGGAATGTAGAAATAACAATGGTTCAAATAAGAAATGAAAGCATTGCCAAACATCACAAAGAGAAAAATACTACGTATAGGTAATTATGTTTTTAATGGAATTCCTAAAATAATATAGAGGAAAAATGCATGCTAACATTTTGAGTAGAGTATTTCTCATATTATGTAGTGTGAGAACAATTATCCTAAAGTGATATGATTTAGCACTGAGGTGAATGACAGATATTATCAAACTAGATAAAAGCAAGAACGCTATAGAAAAGAGACAACCGAGAAAACAGGGAAAAAAATACAATACAGCGAATGAGTATGATTATACTTATAACTGTAATAAAACACTTGTGTATATCATATATATATATATCACGGGAAGAGCTATTCTAAGAGCGCGTTCTGCATCATCTTCGAAACGCCTAAAATAAGGGCATCTGATGAATGAAAAGTTTCATAAGTGGCTTGTTTGTTTTCCTATGTGTTCATTCTGTTGTCCGTGAAAAAAAGTCCGTTTTTGTGCTTTGTTTATGTTCCCGTTCCTTTTTTGTCCATGCTGTTTGAGGTCCTGTACCCGGATATGCATCTATATATACATGTAGATGTAGATATGTATATATATGTATGTATACATGCATACGCTCATATATCATCTGTATTATATATATAATAACGCTATTCATTTCTATTGTTAACTAGCAACTGCTACACACAGCACATAAAAGAAATGTTTCCTGTTGTGGAAGGATTATGACCACCCCGAACTGACCACCGACTGACCCATTGTTATAAAACAAAGAACAGTGAGCGATCGGCGGTTGGGTTGGTAAGCACTTTAATGTGAGATATGATTGAGAGCGTTGAGTCTTCTGCAATAGTAATAGTAGTGCGTTTCGAATCAATATAATAGTTAAGTATTAGCTATTTAATGAACTACACAACCCCTCTGAAAATATGTAGCTTAATGTGAGAAAGGAATATTACAAGAAGTATTCTGAGTTAATTACTGGTATATGTATACTCATTTACGATTACTAGTTTATATACGTAACTATGGTGGAGGCGCAATGGTTCAGTGGTTAGGGCAGCGGACTCGCGGTCATAGGATCACGATTTCGATTCCCAGGCCGGGCGTTGTGAGTGTTTATTGAACGAAAATACCTAAAACTCCACGAGGCTCCAGCAGGGGATGGTGGCGAATCCTGCTGTACTCTTTCATCACAACTTTCTCTCACTCTTACTTCCTGTTTCTGTTGTGCCTGTATTTCAAAGAGTCAGCCTTGTCACACTGTGTCACGCTGAATATCCCCGAGAACTACATTAAGGGTACACGTGTTTGTGGAGTGCTCAGCAACTTGCACGTTAATTTCACGAGCAGGCTGTTCCGTTGATCGGATCAACTGGAACCCTCGACGTCGTAAGCGCCAGAATGCCAACAACAAGACGTAACTATGCTTAAATATGTATTTGTGAATTGACATGTACTTGTATATATGAAGCCATATACACGCAGTACTGAGATGGATGAGGGGAAAATAGTAGCAGGA
>NC_068988.1:17249234-17253440 GCF_001194135.2 Octopus bimaculoides | reverse complement strand
GTGATCGCAGGCATGCATGATATCTCAACGGAAAATAATAAAAACTAATTTTGGGATAACCTAAAGGGAGAAAGAATGAATCAGGTGAGGGTTATGGTAGGTAGGTGGAAAGAAAGTTGTAGAAGCGTTCTTTCATGTCGGTAAGAAATGTGAATGGTGAAAACTGTTGTTTTCCATTTCTGTATTTATTTATTTGAGAAATGCTGCGTGACAGACTCGATAGTATTTTGCATAATAATCTAATCAAATGAAATATTAGTTTAAGAATTTACAAAAGCTCTAATCGCTGTTAGGAACGAATGTTGTCGGAAGTAGTGACCAAGCCGTGGTCTGTCCCGCTCATGTCTCCCTCATTGGCAAACATTGAAGCGGCACCATTAGTCCTTGGTCTGAGATTTCAGAAAATGCAATTAGTGGTGATATGAAGAAGTCAAAGGAAACAAATCAGTTGACGAATGGCAATGTTCAAACGGTCTTAACATAAATTTTGGTAGATGAGTACGTAAAAGTAACTTTCCTATCCAGAGGCCGAGTAACCGAATTTGTTTGAAATTTTCTTTCAGCCTCTGGCTTGCTAAAGTAATTGAAGTACTGCGATGAAATGATTAAAAGATTGGTACTCATTTTCAAAGATCCATATTCTTAAGTTGTGGCGATACATGTTCGAATTTAACCTTCGGTCGGACGTTCAATATTGCATTAAGACCATGAATTAGGTTTTATTCGGCAGTTGTTTGCCTTTGTCTTGGAAGGAAACTTCTCAAATGATTTCAGGGAATGTAATTTTGAGTATCGATATGTAGGTCGAATGCCCTCTAGTGAGTAGGATAAGGTTTCACCTTCAAGAAAGAACAGTTTACACAATACCAGAGCGACGGGATAAAATGGTCTGAAGCGGTAAACACTTCATGCATGGAGTTGCTATGTATGGACGTAGTATACGAACAGTAACCATAATGATGGAACTTGTATCGCCTATTGGAATAAAATATATAAAATTCACTGTTGGGTCTGGCTTTGGAGTATGGCGTTGTGTAGGTAATTGAGAAGCAGATATAATAGACAGAAGAACGCGGAAATGACTGATGACATGTTCTATGCTCAAATATGTAACGTAGTTGGTATTTTGTAGAGTTTGTTAGGCTTAAAAGAGGGGTTTGGTGGACAGAGTATGATGAACAAAAAGTCGTCACGATATATCAAAGGTATAGAGACAAAATTTGGTATGAAGAAAGATACTAAAGTAGAGATATCGATCGAGGAATATTAGGTGTCTAACGAAAGAAGATTTACATGAGGACGATATATGTATAATGTAAATCGATAAATGGGAGCTGAATTCCACACAAATCACCTGTTTATATTTGCAAATTCGTTTTCTCAAAGATCAGCAATGACAACAAAATTTCTTACGAAAGAACATTACTCGGTGAAATATATTTTAGAAGGATTCCTTCATGACATACATTTTCATTTTATCAGGTTGATTTACATTACGTCGAACACAATATTCTTTGAATTATATCAATAAATATCATATTTCAGGATGATCATTTTTCTCTTGCCAAATAAACACACGCATTATATACTTCGGGATGGTCTTTTTTATTTCTTCCCAAATAAACACACGTACTAAATATTCGTTCTTCACTTGTTTATTATTATCCTTATTTTATGTACATTGTCTGGAAATATTTCGTAACACAACCAGTGACTAGGATATGTTATGAAAGATCTCCAGGCAATGGTCATAAAATAGGAACACTAATAAACAAGTGGATAACGAATATTTAGTACGTGTGTTTATTTTGGGAAGAAATAAAAAAAGACCATCCCGAAATAGAATTGTGTTTCAACATACAATTCCACACCAGGAATCTTGCATAATAAATTCATAAACGTATATCAATAATTCTAACCTACTTTTCATCATATGACTCAATTTCTCCAAGTTTGTACTTTTATGAATAACTACACATCTTAGAAAATAACAAAGCAACATGATTTCAATAGAACGTCTGTATCTAACAGTCACTTGTACTTTTAGGTATTTACCTCCTTCCTACAAAAGGAAATTTGCCTCTTATCTACAAAAGGAGAAGAGACATGAGATAATATAGCCCTTAATATACTACGGGAACCAAAATGATTAGGTCAGTGATGAAATAACTTCCATTATGGTCGTGATACATCACATGAGGTCTGGTATTCAAGAATCACGATAAAAGAAATGCAACATCTCAATTTAGCTTAGTTCAATAATGACAACATTTTCCGGTCAATTTTCAGAATCATTAAAGAAAAAGAACATTTAAAATTTGTCATTTTATTATAACCGTACAATTGAGCTAAGCTGCTGTTTAATAACATAATTATTATGATCACTAATGTATGCATAGATTTTGTGCAATTTAAAGTGATGTTGTTGTGAAAGCTCAACAGTTCCCAGAACATTATCAAACGTGGTCTAATGATATTGCAACTCAGACTTGAGGGCCCAAAATTAAATAATCCTGCCAGCATTTCATCAATTCGTTTTTTTGTTCGTTTTCTTTTTGTTTTGCGCCTCAGGTCAAATAACCATTTACCTTTGCATCATTAATACTGCATATTATGAGGTGTTCGTTGAAGGATACAATAGTTTCATCTTTTACTGGATTATATTTCGTTACATGCAATTATGAGAGAATAAAGCTCAGTTCTCGAAACAAATATTTGTCAAATTTAAATGATAAAAGCAAAGAAAAACTTGCAGAACGCGAACAAATTACAAAAAACGGTTTTAGCTGAACCTGTATAGATATGTAGGTGTATAATTGTATACACCTATCGCTGCTATTATGTTAAACTGTCGTATGTCCAAATTTTTCCAAATGCGTTTTCTTTTTTTTTTTTATATTAAATTTTGCTTGCAATAGCCGATTCCTTTGGTCAAACTATCATATCTCCAGCTGCTTCAGAGAAAAATTACCAAAGTACAGTACAATGGTTTAGCATTTTTCAAAAGTGTGGTAAGTCCCAGATACGAAAATTTCGCAAAAAATATTTCTAACTGAAAATATTATAAATGCTTAGAGTTATGATTTCATGCACCCAACAAAGCATTATTGTTAAGTTGAGGCTGTTGCTAATGTAAAAAAGGAATGGAATGGTGAAAATGTTTTTTCGTTTTCTGAAAAGCAACGTTTTGGCCCACGATACTTTTGCATAATAACAACGATATATATAATTAAAGAGTTACTTGGGGCAACAGTTAGGCGGCTGCTGCTGCTGCTCCTTACCTGAATGCCGACCAGCTTAACATAATGAAATCTATGGATAAATACACATATCTTTGACTGCTTTCTCCTGAGATATGAAGTTTAGTAAAACTGTCTTCATTAGAAGCTTTCCTTGCTTCTCTATATCTTCTTACACACACGCACAAGCACACACGCACACCACACACACACACACACACACACACACACACACACATACTCGCAACCCGCACATTTATAAATCCTCATCTGCTCTTTCGTAGACGAGCCTGCATCCCAAACATTACGAACTTCTGCTAGATTTCTTGAGCGCCAATGCAGTACGCCCTCATCTTTCATCTCGTCCTCGTATCTTTTTTTAATTTTTGAACCAGATACATATGCACGCACACGGACACGTACACATACACGTGCACACACACACACACACACACACACAAACACACACACACACATGCAAATATTTCTCTATATATACTGACAGATCAATATAGAAAGACAGTGTGACAGAAATGTGGAAATATATATTTGATACATTTAAAATTAGTAGGCAAGAGACAAGTATTGGAGGGCAATTTCCTAGATTTACATTCGTTGAAATACTGCCAAAGTATTACAATTGATGTGATTCACTATATTTATATTATCGGAAAATTTCTTGATGGAATAAGTAAAGAAGACTAAGTTCATTTGATTTAAAAGTTTTTGGCAAGCTATTCAGAGATAACATTTTGAAGACACCTCATGATTGTTGTGTTATTTCCAATTCGGAAAGTAGATTATGTAAAAATGGAATCTTCTCTATTCTCAGTCACACAAGAGATAAATAAATTCGTTAACTGTTTCTTGATCACTTCAGATTTTTATAGTATTCACTCAGCTCGAACATATTTGTACGTGTAGTTCCATACGTACATACGTACACATATCTATACACATATATATA
>NC_068988.1:17244570-17249059 GCF_001194135.2 Octopus bimaculoides | reverse complement strand
TATATATATATATATAAATAGGTGTATGCATATATATATGTATTTGTATATATATATATATATATATATATATATAGCTATGTATATGTATTATATATATATATATATATATATACATATCTACATGCATATGTATATATATGTACGTGTATGTGTATATATATATATAAATGTACATGTATACATATATATGTATTGATATATACATGTATGCACATATACACCAGTATGTATGTATGTATATATATATATATATATATATATATATATAATCATAGAATTATTATTTACTATCGAGTGACTTTTGGCTAATCATAAGTGTGTGTCTGTTTGTGTGTGAGTGTCTGTGTGTGTAGCACACATACACACAGACGCACATACACACACACGCACGCGCGCTCGCACACACACACACACACACATACATACACAGGCACTGACTATGTGAATGTACTAACATATTAACATAATTCTTGATACTGAGATACTAATTAGAGAAATATATTAGACGGCATTTAAACATTTGTACTTCCCTTCAGTCTAGTTATCAGTCACCACAAACATTCTATTTAAGGCGTAAACCACACAATGTAAAACCAAAATTCTACAGCTAACGCAGATAAGAATGAAATGCTTCATTCTACCATTATGATATACCTGGTACGTTATTTTTGTTTTAGCCTATATAATTCAGTATTGAGCATTCTCTTAGTACATTACCACCAGAAAATTAACTAGTTGACCAGCCCTGAGTTTTTAGGAATATGAAACAAACACCTATTCATAATTAGAACTGTAGCAGATATGATAGCTATTTTTAGGCATTTTATGAGCGTTTCGTTATTTAACAGTTCTGAAGAGACGTTGTTTTATGAGAATTTGAACTAAAATGCATATCAAAGGTGAACCTCTAGGCGTTCTTTGGATTGGAATATAAACTAGATTGTATATATATATGAAGCATATATATGAAAAAAACATATTTTGTCCAGTATATATATATGTATTGAAAATATTTCAATATCTCAACAAAAATCGCTGTATAAGCCAAAAGAGTATATACAAAACTGGTTTAGACCAAGTTGCACTATACTACTATATATAAGTATAGCACAATATCTCTGCTGAGATATAGACCATTACAGGGATATTGGCCTACTTAATATTATTCCAGTCTAAACGTGCATATTATCAAACGAATATAGACTTAGGTAGTTGGATAATGATATAACAATGTAGTGTTGTACTTTGAAACTATATAGACCTATGTATATATAGCAACAGATAGTTACATATTATTGCGTCTCAATAAAACAGTTTTGAAGACGGTACCAATCTTAAAATTTACATCTGCGCAGTACACACTGAACCAATATGCAAAGTATTCCCAGATTTTTAACTGATTACATGTTTATTCTGTTCAAAAAAATAGTATCTCCTTGGGAAAACTGATATTTCTCATCGATATGATATGGAAGATGTGATAAAAGATTATCAGTCAACAAGCAAAAATAGATTCAAACTAACCACTCTGTGAAGGGTCTTTGAAGGACAGTGTCATTGATTGGCGAGTAAATAACATATAAATGGGATGGAAATTTTGCATGTTGTGGATGTTGTACTTTGGCGTATAACAATAAAACAGTATCAAATCATAGAAAAATAAAAACTAAGAAAAGGGAATCAATATGAGACAGTGTCGATATCGAATATATTAAATAATATTAATTGTCTACGCTTCATAAGATTATCGTCTGCTTGTCTCTACAGCTTGTTTATCAGTCTATAAACGAAGCAGTAAACAAGTCAATATCATCCAATATAAGAAACATGTCAGGATATAGTCGCCAGCATGTAGTGTACAAAAGAGTTTTCGTCAGTACTTTGAGGAATTTGCAGAAGTAAAAGTGCAGAGTGATTGATTTCTGTAACCTTTTACAACCTTGCAATGAGCCTTGCCTAACAGTATTTATAAGTCGATTAGTAAATTAGCCAATGAACAGAGTTAATATTCCAGGAAGCTGTGAGTAGTTGAATGTAACAGTGTTTCATAGCGGAGGAGAAAAAGCTCATAAAATATAATTGTTGTTATCAACAATCTTAGATAGTTATGAGAATACAATAATTCCTTTTTTTAATAATTGCCAACTAACTCATAGTTAGCCATTTCTGTTAAGTACATGAAAATCAATGAGGTTCGCAGTACACGTATGATCACAGGTAGTGAAATAGAGGAAATAACTATCCGGTGAAAGACTGGGTCTCGTTATCACCTCATCAATCAGAGTTTTTGAAAGAAGTGATTGTGGCTAACGCCGTTACTACTTTGAGCAATGAATGACGCGTATTTTAATACATTGGCTTTAGTAATTTTTTTTTTTTTTACTTAGGCCTCAGTAGAGCGGAATTTGTAATGACTTACTCTGACCTATACAGTGGTATGAGCTCATCACAATTGATACTCCATCTTCCTTATTGGCAGGTTTCAGAAATCATAGCATTGCAGAGCTTAGCACAGATCAGTATTATCATGCAGAAATGACTGAGAAAGCAGCGAATGATTGAGCAATACGTCTGATACCAGGATTAGCTTGTATGAGAGAAAATTAATACCAAGAGGAGTAGATGGGCTTGTAGAGGAGTCGTAGAGAACTATTTAATGGAAGCAAAGTCGATTTCGCAGGGACAGAGTGAAGAAACAACCTGTTGTAGTATATGGTGCTCAGTGAACGTTTCTTAAACAGTTGGATGACATATTGTTTCTGATATATCATGTAGCAAAACAGACGTAATTTGATAAATAATACACGTTCATCCGAATATCGCCTATAAATGCAGTATTCGTTATAACCATCCATCAATGAATATGAGGTTATTAAGTGAAAATTAATGAACATTTAAACTGATAGGTAATGTACGTTAAGTAAGTTTTCAGAGTGTTAAATAAAGAGATCATAGAAGCTCCAGTGATTAAAAATGTTTCTGATAATAAAGTGAGAAAAGAACAAAGAATGGTTAAATAAAAGACTAGCAAGAAAATGTTATTGGTCAAGTGCTTAGGTATACGTAATAGATTATAGAGAGAAAGTGCGAGAAAGAGTCACATGAAAAATATGAGAGCAGGCTTCAATAAAATCGCCGAAGAAGAAATGCAAAATTAGAACAGACCCGAACATGAAATTTTGAGAAATAGATATATTGATAGAGAATAATCGATTGTAGGTGGTAGATGTTGGGAGAGGAGATTTATCGCGAATATTGTAATATGTTTCTAAACAGTTTCAAAGGCCACTAGTTCAAAAGAATTGTATGTCTATAGCTTTGAACATGGAGGCGCCATTGCAGTTGTTTCGAGTAGTGCTTCAGTACGTGAGAGAGATTTTCCCTTCAGTTATTATATCATACTAACATTTTACTATGACGTGCTTATCATTGTATATCGGTGCATTGTAAAAGACGGAAAAACATTAAGATAATTTCGATAAAAGAAACAAAAGTGAGGAGTGTATGCATGTAAAGTCCAATATCATCACGTATATTTTCCCAAATTCAACTATAAAGAAAATCAATAACATAGTGTTACATTGACAGATATATTAATATCTTTCTTGGTGAAAAGTAATTTTGTAAATGAGTAACAAAGTCGATATGCTGGTGTATTGTTTTTACAGTGAAATATTTAAAAATTAGGAAGGCAAAACCAGACAGGATAAAACAACGGAATCACGAGATAAGTACAGAATTAAAAATTATGAAGATATCATAATAATTATTGATACGCTGTCTAATTCGACAATAATGAACTCAAATAAAAGTAACACGTATATTGGTTATCCTTATATGAGGTAATTATTGCAATAAGATTAAATGATCTTAAAATTTTACTTAAGAGTTATGCAGGTTGTGAAAACAACTAAAGGAGACAGTTTGATAAAAATAATTCTAATACCATAAAAATAATTCTAAATATTTTAAACTTGAAACTAATTTCTAAATAAGTTATAGAAACTTAGATTAGCTCCACTAAAGGTCATCGGACGAAAATATGAAGTAAAATCCGGAACCAAGAACCAAAATATTCACGACTCAGGAAATTGATCCATTAGGCCATTGCGTATTTTTGTAATTTATGTTTGCATAGGAGACAGTCTGTCATAGAGAGTCTCACTGGACGTATGTAGATATTTCTAGAACGTGTTGTTCAGTGCTGCATTTGGCAATTTTAAGGAGAGAGGATGGAGTGGAAACACAATATTACAGTGGTACGTCTTTTGGAGAGAGTAATAAGGTAAGAATGTCAGAAACGTGTGTGTGTGTGTGTGTGTGTGTATCTATCTATCTCTCTCTATATATGTGTGTGTAAAGAAATTTTGATTTATTAAATCTCTTAATGAATTCTTTATACTGAAATACATATTGAAGAAGATAAATATGTTCATTTGAATATATACGTTTTTGCGTTGTAACTCCTTTATTATTATTATATATA
>NC_068988.1:17242260-17244526 GCF_001194135.2 Octopus bimaculoides | reverse complement strand
TATGAAAGAGAGAGAGAGGGAGAGAGAGAGAGAGAGAGAGAGAGAGGGAGAGAGAGAGCAGCACAGTGGGGAAGTGAAAGAGAGTAGAAGAACGAAGAAATTTACAAACTATAAATGGTAAGCCCTGTGTATTTTCCAGGATAGCTTTAGTGATCTTGTTACAAACATTTTTATTTCAAATTTCATTTCTTATTAGACAGTAATAGTGTGTTTCAGAGATGTACTTGTCTGGGAAGGTATTTGATGTGAGACAATGTGTTTAAACAATAGGATTTACACCATGGAAAGCACAAAATGACCATTGGAGACATTAGTTAATAAATGTTTAAGTGAATTTAACAGCTCTTGTGTTTTCCATGGCTAATATATACCTTCGAAGCTGCCATTCTAACAACCATGTCGCTATACCGCAGGGTTCAAGAAGCATAGAACTACAAAACATCAAAATATACATGAAAATGAGTATTCTTGCCAGATCACAAGCCCAGATTTTGAACATCATTTTCGTATTCTGTTTTGTAAAAAAGAAGTAGTTGCTTCAAATAAATGTTGTTATTAGTTAAGTTATTTAAGTTATTAATATATCCCATCCCCCTTTACCATAA
This sequence comes from Octopus bimaculoides, assembly GCF_001194135.2. Classification (NCBI taxonomy): domain Eukaryota; kingdom Metazoa; phylum Mollusca; class Cephalopoda; order Octopoda; family Octopodidae; genus Octopus; species Octopus bimaculoides. The sequence goes on along the minus strand of NC_068988.1, from coordinate 17,243,921 downwards.
GATGGGTAACATATTCGTATAGTTTTGTCGTTTTTGTATATATATATATATATATATATATATATATATATATGTATGTATGTATGTATGTATATATACATATAAACAAAATCAATCGCTAAATTCGCAAGTTTTAAAAATTTATCTCGTGTTCCTTTCTATTGAAGAGCGTTGGCTCGAAATGTAGAAGACTTTCTCGCTTTCCTGCATATTGTTTCTACACCTATCTTCGTCTTTTGTTTTTCTGTAAATTTCAGCTATATATATATTTGTGTGTGTGTGTGTGTGTGTGTGTGTGTATGTGTGTATGCATGGCTATGATATACATTTACACTCACATATAGATAGAAAGATAGAGGCATACAGAGAAGCAGGCAACGAGACAGACAAACAGAAATAGATACGCATATATAGATCGGTATAGCTAGGTTACTATAAAGCTGGGCATATATACTGTAGTCAATTTTAAATATAAATATAGCTGGATATGATAAATTCATATATAGCGATATAGATTCATAGATACATAAACAGAGGGGGAGAGATGAGACAGAGAAAGAAGGACATACAGCCATATCCTAGCAAATCTATAAAGTCTAAGCACTCACTAGATAACATTATATGTATATAAGTGACATTGAATATCTTGAGCACTGTAGCAAACCTGTACACACGAAAATGTTCAAGTTTTATTTATTTATACATTTACTGTATAAAGATAATCAATTGCGGCTCCTGTGCTACGGCATTAAGTTATTTCTAAGACATCAAATAGCTTCTTGATGTGCAAAGTGATGTGTAAAGCGATGAATAACATGGAAACATTAGCAGAAATAATAAATAAATATCTCACAAGTTTACAAAAAAAATGCATCTGTAGGTGATTCAAGTGAAATATTTGAGAGCTGAGGAAGCAAGAAAGCAAGAAAGCAGAAGAGTTTCATACATACTTTCTCTAACATACGCTCCTGATAATGTTTACAAGAATCGTCTGCTGCTTACAAAGCCTTTCGGTTTTCTTTCAGTACTTTGATACACTTCCGACAGTCATATTGCAAATTTATGTGTTTTGTATTTTAGTTTATTTCCCCTATAGTTTATTACAGAAGAAATATTGAGAAAGTATCGATCTATGTTGATCGACAGTCGTACGATATAGTTTATCCTTATTGATGAAGAAAAAAAAGAAAGATACCTAAATAAAATTTTTGATAATTTTTAATGTTTTCTTCATGCCATATTCAAAATTTCGGATTTCATTTTTGTTGATCTTTCTCTTTTTTTTTCTCTCTCTGTCCTTTGTACAACTCTCCTCTCTTGAATATTGTATAAGGTTAGCATGTATTTTCGGAAGAGGTGTAACGTAGGAGGGTACTGAAGGAAATAAAATGACGAGAAACTATGAAAGAGAATGAAAGTAAATAAAAGGCAAATGATAGAAGTAATGGTAACATGTAAAAGAAATTCAAAACGCATGTAGGGTGTATGGGTGCATGTACTTATACATGAGTTTGTGTATATTTTGAACGTATGTATACGTGTATATATATATATATATATATATATATATATGTATGCATGTATATATACATATATATATATGTGTGTATATATACAAATATATATATATTTATACATTTATATATATATATATATATATA
>NC_068988.1:17239719-17242146 GCF_001194135.2 Octopus bimaculoides | reverse complement strand
TATAGGGAAAGATAGAAAGACAGAGAGAGATGGAGAGAGAGAACATATAAAGTTGCTGATAAAGAGAGATATGATGCAAGAATTTGAAACGTTCACTGAAAAGAGAGGCGAACAATCTGGAAAGATAACATAATAATGTATAGAGAACGGTATGCATGGTGACAATGGTGTAATTGTAGAGCAATGTCGGTGGTTACTGAAGGAGAATAATGTAATAAAAGTAAATGATCTGTTAGCTGAGCAGAGAAACTGCAATACATTACCTCACAAATGTAACCGAAAAAAATGCAGTGTTGAATTGTACAGGAAAATACATGTGCATATGTATACACACGTATGTACATGTTAGATACCACATGTCTGCATTGCACAAATGTGCATCAAGTACTTTTCATAATATAATAGAATTAAATACAGAAAATTATTTAATCCAACATTGTATAATCTCAGTTAGATTTCCTGCCTTTGTTACGAATATAATGCTACCCATTTTAGAAATAAGATATGATATTATGCAAGTTAAATATATTTTCAGTTTCATTGCATTGACATCATTTGGGTTCCGGATGGATGAAAGTTAAATCTGGTCTTAAATGAATTATGAGACAACATGTAATGGGGACATATCTAAATACATAAGTTGCTCAGAGCTCTAACGACCCTGAAATCCATTTCAATGACCTAATAAAAAATGCAGGTTTCTAAATTGGTCTGGGTGGGATTTGAATTTAGAATGCTTAATGAACAGGAGCAATAATGATAATCATTTCTAATGAAGGCACAAAGCCGGTGTGTGGTGGAACAGAACTAGTTGATTACATTGAACACAGTGTATCACTAGTACTTTATTCCTCGAACCCAAAAGGATGAAAGGCAAAGTCAGCCTCAGCGCAGTTTGAACCCAGAAAGTAATGACGGTCAAAAGACCGCTGAGCATTTTATCCAGCGTGTAAATTATTCTGCTACCTCACCGCCCTAGTAATAATAATAATTATAATCCTTTCTACTATAGACAAACGGCCTGAAATTTTGGGGAGGGGATTGTTGATTATATCGACCCCAGTACATAGCTGGTATTTAATTTAACAACCCCGAAAGGATGAAAGTTAATGTCGACTTCAGGGTAATTTGAACTCAGAACGTAGTGATGGGCGAAATATCGCTACGCATTTCGTCCAGCGTGCTGACAATTATGCCAGTTCGCCGCCTTAGTAACAATAACAATAATAATAATAAAGAACACTGGGGGTATTTAACATGTGAAAGCGATAAAAAAACACTGCTCTGAAATCTATCCAAAAATATCAGGAATAAAGACAACAAATGTAACCTGAAGTAATTGACAAAGTGTCGGACTATATCCGAGTAAGTAATACTCATTAAAATTTATTTCTATTTTCCGAATGAAATGGTGTATTTTAACTGTGTATCGTTTCTGTCATTCGCACAAAACATGTAAACACGCTTGTCACCCTGACGTAGTGTTGGATTATACCCGAGTAAGTAATATTAATTAAAAGTGTTGAACTATATCCGAATAAGTAATACTCATTAAAATTTATTCATATTTTCCAAATGAAATGGTGTATTTTAACTGTGTATCGTCTACATCTCTCACACAACACGTGTAAACATGCTCACCACATTATGATCCAATCAGCATCTGCCCATCTCCGTCCCGAACCAACACACACAAAATATGAAAACTAAATTAAATAATACATGTATTATTCAATCCAAGGATAACAAAAGGGAACATCATGCTTTAAATTTGTTACACAAAAAGTACACGTGCAAAACTATTTAACACCAGAAATGAACGGACCGGTACCCTACAAAAATGATGACCATCAAGATAAAGGGCCGGACATTATTTTTCATGTCACGCAAATAAAATTTAAAAATGCATAAATAGACACGTGAAGAATATATTTCAATCTTACTCGCATATATTACTTCAGAAAAATGTGCCAAAGCAACCTTGAAAAGCGGAAAACTAGTTAAGAGTAACAACATCACACTAGATAAAACAAATAAAATCAGAGAATTGGACTAAATCCAAACATACAAATACTTAGGAATCAATGAACTAGATATTATACACAAATGACATAGAAGGTAAGAAAAGAATACTATAGACGAGTAAGATTAATACTGAAAACAGAGTTCAATGAAAGAAAAAAAAAACAAGATGATAGGTATTAACACTCTGGCCGTCCCAGTTATATGTTATAAGTACAGTATTCTTAACTGGACTCTAAATGAGGTAATCAGGAAAACAAGAAAAATACTGACAGGAATTAGGATGCACCACCCAAAATCTGACATAGAAATGTTATATATATATAACATATCAAAGGTTGAAGAGGCGAATCACCTACAAAATAACCACTAAAGGACTACAGAAATAACTACTTTAGAAACAAG
>NC_068988.1:17237507-17239685 GCF_001194135.2 Octopus bimaculoides | reverse complement strand
AAAACAAATAAAATCAGAGAATTGGACTAAATCCAAACATACAAATACTTAGGAATCAATGAACTAGATATTATACACAAATGACATAGAAGGTAAGAAAAGAATACTATAGACGAGTAAGATTAATACTGAAAACAGAGTTCAATGAAAGAAAAAAAAAACAAGATGATAGGTATTAACACTCTGGCCGTCCCAGTTATATGTTATAAGTACAGTATTCTTAACTGGACTCTAAATGAGGTAATCAGGAAAACAAGAAAAATACTGACAGGAATTAGGATGCACCACCCAAAATCTGACATAGAAATGTTATATATATATAACATATCAAAGGTTGAAGAGGCGAATCACCTACAAAATAACCACTAAAGGACTACAGAAATAACTACTTTAGAAACAAGGAAAACTAATACAAATACTCACAAAAGACGAACCAAAGATAAAAATACTGTTTTTATTCTTTAAGGAAGATGACAAATACATAAAGTCATAGTACCTAACAACTATGAAGAAGAAAAAAGAAACAACAAAAGCTGTAAAACCACTGAAATCCAAACTAAAGCTGGAACAGCTACAGATCATGATAAAACGATAGCAAGAAAAGTCCCTTCATGGCAAATACTGGGTTAAACTAAACAATAGCTAAGAAGCTCAGGACTCAAGCAGAGACTGAAGGATATTTAATTGCGACACAAGATCAAAGCCTTCCCACCAGAAATTACCAAAAGCATGTGATGGAAAGGAATACAATAAGTAACTGTGGAATATGTGGAGACGGGCAAGTAACAATATATCGTATTGTCTTTGGCTGCCCAGTCCCGGCTGGGAAGAAATATATTTACAGACACGACAGAGCTGGGACTTATATACACTGAAAGCTATGACAACACTATTGAATAACAACTGAAAAATGATGGTATAGCCAGCCACACGCCAGAAAAAAGTCACAGAAAATGAGAAAGCAACCATACTCTGGGATATGCCAATACACACAGATAGAGAAATTAAGGCCAATATGCTGGATATAATTGTCAGAGATCACCAAGAAGAAACGTGCTTTCTAATCGATGTATCAAACAGATAATATTGTTTCTCTGAAAGAAACGGAGAAACTTTCAAAATACAAAGAGCTGGAAGTAGAAGTAACTCGAATGTGGAATCTAAAAACAGAAACAATTCCTATCATAATAGGCGCATTACAAAAACACTAGGACTAGCAAGTATATATAACATACAGAAACACACATAACAAAAACACTAGGACTAGCAAGTGTATATAACATACAGAAAATTGTACTTCTAGGCATCGCATTCATCCTAAAACACTTTCAATGCAGTAAAAATAAGAGCATCACAACAAACCACAACACAAACCCAAGGCACACCGTGAAAGCACGTGATAAAAATAAATCTACTGAATAATAATAATAATAATAATAATAATAATAATAATAATAATAATAATAATAATAATAATAATAATATTTTCTTGCATTGACACAAATCTACACATTGAGATTGACGGTGTAATATAGCAATATTGGACTGCATGGCGTTCTGTATGTGAATGAAATTATATACGGGCGATGCACCTTCGAAGATACGTCATCTACAGCCATACGTAAAAGATATGTAAGAAATACCTGGTCTCTTCGAATGTCTAACGACACTTATGGCATTGACGATATTTTAAATGTAAAGAACTACAGAATGGTTCGCATAAAAATCAACACATGATGCACTGGTGCTGTTTGTTGATGACATGTGTTCGTTTTATAATGTATAGTTCAATACTACAGTTTGGAAAACCCGCTGAGGTTGAATTTGCTTTTCATCCATTTCAGAGTCATTCATAAAGATCCAGTTGAGCACTCAGTTTGTTGTAATCGACATACTCCCTCCCCAAATTTGATGCCCGTGTGCCAAATATTGAAACCAATATTGTTCTGACTGGTGCACTTACAAATGTATTGTTAGTGTCCCCTCTGGTCAGAGTCTTCTTCCAGTGGTATGCGAAACAAATACATGCCGACTCTCTTTTAAATGCTGAAATCTGTTCATCCTGTTTATAAACTAAAACGTACTAACTCAGATCGGAAACGTGAGCCTATGTGTAGCACCGCATTCGCACCGACATTTGCACACACACACACACACACACACACCCACACACACACA
>NC_068988.1:17227163-17237407 GCF_001194135.2 Octopus bimaculoides | reverse complement strand
GTGTCCCTGCCTTCCTGAGCTAGTTTTCTACCACATTTCTTAAAAATCGTTGTAGAGGCCTTGGTCTCTGGAGCACTCATATTTAGAAACTGAGGTTGGCGGTAAGTAAGGGCATGCTCCCTGAAGAAAACCAAGCTGCATAAAGCCCCATGATAGCAAAGGAGAATGGTCACCAGCCAGCTAGACAGCCAGCTAGCCCGACGTTTGGGGTGGGCTGCACCTGCCTGCCTCACTTGCTATGGCATTGAGGTCGATCCGGCCACCCCCGTTAACAGGGACAAAACCCGGATTTAATACACTGGAAGATGATGATTACACACACACACACACACACACATATATAATATATATAATGCTTGTCTAATCATATGTGTAACTGTTTATAACCGAGTACAAATATACATTTTGTAGCTGAAGTCAAACTTCCAACCCAATGCAATCTCCTTGTATAGCTCTGGTTATCCACAGTTTTAAAAAGGACACTTAACATCGGAGTAATTTGAAAAATGCATAAAACCCATGAAACGCAAGAGCACTAACAACCTAAAAAGCACAAACTACCATCGTCGATGCTTTTGGGCAATAACTTTAGTTTAAATCGTTTAGACGGGAAATGTAGAACTGGATAAAAAGTCATAATTTAAACACTGAAAAAGCATCTGGTTTTCGAAATACTTCATTCTTCTCGATTTACCTCTTCTTCGTTTGTAACTTTTCCTGCCCTGTTGCTTCAATTTATCAGTGTTCTCTCTTGACTCCATTTATTTCTCCAGTTATGAATAACGAGTTTCCTTTTTCCCTCACAATTTGCTTTCTGTTTGGCAATGTCTGAAATTGGGGATTTTAGACACACAATCGCTCTTTTCCGAAGCAAATCTAATTGGTGTATACTTATACATTGCTCTATAAGCAATACATTATATTATCAAAACCATGCCTTTATTCTAAGCACGAAAAATCGCAGTGCTTCTTCACTACTGGCATACTTCAGCAGTATGAACTTCATGTTTAAAAATGATCTTTTCAATTAAATAAGCACTTTTAAACAATAAAGTGCTTGACTACACAAACACACCAGTACTTTAAAAAGAAATGAACAATTGCCATTGAATGTTGTCTCAAAACATACATTATAACCTCAAGCAATGTTGATCATATATCATTTGTTACACACCTCAGTGCTATATCCTTCGGAATCATCGTTTTTAAAGTGTTTCTCTCATTTTACATTCATTGTATATTTTTATTTCATAGTATCATTCTAATCACCAGTTTAAATTCTTAATTATTTTACGATAAGTATCACGAATTATACAGATCTCTAACTATTACAGACACCAAAGTAATATGAACCATTCAAATTTACTACTTTTGAGATTTGTTTGACATATAGCAGATTAATTAAGCTAATAAGGAATACTGTACGAGGCCGTTTGACTTGCTAGATATTGCAACCAAATCTCTCTAAAGTTGCAGTGGAATTTCTCTGAAATTGCACCCCACCGGATACTGGCCTTCAGGATTCCATACGTATACAGAAACCGTCCCACCCACGAAAAACAGCGGGTTATGAGTGGAAATGATTTCATCAAATATTAGATCAGCTAGAGCTATCTTCTTAGCAAACGTGACTGAGATGCTGGCATTGTCAAGAGCATATAATTTGAACAATACGTATGTACTCATGATTGAAAAAAAAATAGTGAATGCACTCCCTATAACTAATCAATGATAAGCTCTCTTCATATATATTATTACTTTACATTTATATTCTGTAGTATGAACAAGAACATGAAATATATGACTTTATGTGTCCTACCTTCTTCTTGCTAGAGATTATTTTAAGCACATGCTTGTATATTTGCATGTCTATCTATATTATTATCTATCAACTATACTGTATAAGTGCTTGAGTATGCTATAGGTTTATTAGCATGAAAATGTGTGTGTTTTGGGGGCATGCTGTATAGAAGTATATATTTGTGAAGTTTGCAATAATAATCTCGGGTCAGACTAGAACAATACGTCAACAGACATTATAAAGTAGACATAAATAAATAAATATTATTCATTAAAAAAATCCATACACAAAAGTCAAAACATTCTGTATTTTATTAGTAGACACGAATCGTATTAGGATTATTCTAAAACCTATTCCATCAGGTAAGCTTCAAAAGAACAAATGATATATGATTATAAAGCAAGCCCGATCAGATTTGTGTGCTGAGGCTAACAATAACAATAATGTCATTGTTTATTGTATCTCTAACATATTGTTTACTCTAAAAAAAAAAAAGAAAGAAAAACAGCCACGAACGTTGTAGGTCTTCTTTTAACAGTAAGGCAGATGTAGATTGGCGAATATAAGACAGAACGCAGCAATGGTAGCTGTAATATACAGTAGTTGTTTTATATAGAATATTGAACAGTGTTTATATGTATGAGGTATATAAGTGCGAGAGAAGAAGAAGAAGAAGAAGAAGAAGAAGAAGAAGAAGAAGAAGAAGAAGAAGAAGAAGAAGAAGAAGAAGAAGAAGAAGAAGAAGAAGAAGAAGAAAAAACAACAAACGCTATAAAACAAATGAAATCCAAACTAAAACTAGAACAGCAACGTACCATGATGAAACGGTGGCAAGAAAAGCCTCCTCGTGGCAAATACTGGGTTAAACTAAAAATCCCAGTAATGGTTGAGAAGTTCATGGCTCAAAGTAGAGACTGACGAATTTTTAATAGCAGCACAAGACCAAAGCCTCCCCACCAGAAATTACATAAAATCATATAAAGAAAAGAAACATAACAAATAACTGCAGAATATGTGGCGATGGACAAGAAACAACAAACTATATTATCTCTGGCTGCCCACTCCTGGCTAAGAAGTAATATATTCACAGGCACAACAGAGCTGGGACCTACATACACTGGAAGTTATGCCAACACTATGTAATAACAGCAGGAAAAAAAAAGATGATATAGACACACGCCAGAAAAGGTCACAGTAAACGAGAAAGCAACCATACTCTGGGATATACCAATACACACAGATAGAGAAATTAAGGCAAATAGACCAGATATAGTTGTCAGAGATCATGAAGAAAAAAAAATGCTTTCTAATTGATGCATCAATACCAGCAGATGACAACGTTTCCCTAAAAGAAATGGAGAAACTTTCAAAATACAAAGACCTGGAAATAGAGGTAACTCGAAAGTGGAATCTAAAAACAGAAACAATTCCTATCATAGTAGGCGCATTAGATATGATAAACAAATATTCAGACAAATACATGACAAAAACACCTGGACTTACAGGTATATATAACAGAGAAAATTGCACTAATGGGCACTGGACACATCCTACGCAAAACACTTTCAATACAGTAACCATAAGAGCATCACAGCAAACCACAGCACATACCCAAGGCACACAGAGCTGTGCTCGGTAGCGAAGTGAAAGCACGCTATAAAAATATACCTACTGAATAATAATAATAGCAACAACAACAACAACAACAATAATGAATATCCATTTGAAAATGTGGTCAGTATGCGCCATCTTTATTGCATGAATGTACATGGCCTAGTTGATGTTTGCCCAAGTTCATGCTACGTCAACCAAGGAATGTATGCAGTATCTATTAGTCAGCGATAAATGTTTAAGTAGATTCCTCCGTTGCATTCTCTTTTCTAAGCCCTCCATTCCAACGGTGTGAGCTTAGGCCTTAGTGCCATTGACAGTAATCTACTCAGATATGACTTCAGGCATCTGGAGAATTCTGGTTGCTTCGCAGCCGTCCGAGGCTACTACACTTTCCAAACATTCCAAGCTAACATCTGAAAACGTTCTTCGAAACAAAATTCTTCAAAAACCCCACACAATTAAAGCTGACTGAAAGAACTATACAATTCTTGTGAATGTCACAAATTCTAGTCAAGCTGATGGCCTCCGCAGTTAAATTCCATGATGCGAGATCTGCTTCCATTCACGTCCGAAGACATTAATATTGAAACGTTTAATAATCACTCCTGCTACAGTTAATAAAAAGATAAAAGCAGGTACTCACCTGGAGCTTGGTGTTAATTTAAAATTCCCGAAATATACTTAAATTGTCAGAGGCTTGACTCGTCAACAAATTCTTCTACATTATTACGCAGTGTTTCTTTGATTTGCGCCTCAGAAACCGTTGGTTGCATAACTTCTGCATCGGACTGCTATTGATGTCTTCTTCATAATTTTCATTCCTTCGTTTTTTTTTTTTTAGAAAGTCCTGATATGCCATCTCACATATAACATATGAGTATCTGCAATGAGCTAAGAACTTAACCAACTGGAAATTTAAAAAGTTGATGGGATATATATCTCTGAGATGTCTTTTGGCGACTATGGTGTAGTTAGCAATTAGAGTTTCCGTCCCAGTCTCCAATTTTAGTTTTATTGGTCTCTTGTCTTCGCGCTACGAATCGATAATGTTTACTCATAAAACCCTTTTAGCAAAGAATTGATTTACTTCTGAAGTTTCTTTCGTATTTATCGTTACATATGCCGGTATAGCATTTGACGGCTGGATGTGTAACGCGTGAGCAGTAATTGACTCTTTTTCTTCCATATACTTAAACCCTTTTGATGTAAATATCCTACCCACATCCTGAGAGGCGCAGCTTCGGTGCCTCCATTTAAATGCATTCTGAAAGTGAATTTCGTTTGAGAAGCAGATGTATGTCATGTACTCGTTTGTCTACCTTCCAGAAATTGATATAATAGCAGCATGATTTCTGTTCACATATCTCATTTCTTATTGTTTTCAAATTTTTGTCTGGGTCATACCTTCATAATCGTTAAAATTGCTGTCGAACTGTGGTTCTTTCCGTTGCTTCTGATGTTATTTTTGATAATTCTCCTCATTAATATTCTACTAAAATTAATATTGGAGACATGTTTTCTTTCTTTTCTATTGTAAGGGTATTGCATCGTAATTTTACATTTGCTTTGTGTTGTAGAAAGGAAAGTATAAGTCACTCACTTCATTGCGAAGCATAATGCTACCAATTGTGAGTACTTACTACCACTTCACTGGATGCCATGTTTATAAATATAATGTAAAAGGATGCGCGGGAAACAAATTTCTTCTCCAGACTGCGTGGCATTTCTTGCTCCCAGACGAGTAATAAAATAAGAAAAGCAAAATAACCTCTCTGATTCCTCTAAATAACAATTACACACAAAAAAAAAACGCCGCACAAAATGTAAATATTTTTCAAAGTCAACGGATGATTTCCAAATAAATTCAATACCATACACACACATATATAAGAACAGCCATACACACAAATAATCTCTGCTACTAGTAAAATCTAAATAAGAGGGAAAGTGAAGTAGAATGCTAAACGTTATCCTTGCAAGACATTTCCTTGAAGTATCATTGCTAATTATATCAATTTGCAAATCTTTCGCAAATCTCATACAGTTGATATTTTGTTATTTTTAGTTGTTCCACCGATAACATTCTCTAAGATTATTGGTTGTGTCTGCTGCGAATTAATTCTTCATAGCGAATCGTGTAATATCAGATGAACCCATTGAATCAAGCAAGGTTATCGCTAATACGAAGTAATTTCAGTTTGTAAGAAATACAGTCCAAAGTTCTCGCTGGTCGATCGATATTCTTAGCTGATAAATGATCATCAAACAGTTTTTTCAGTTTCTTTTTTCTTCTTGCTTTTTGTCACGAACAGTGAATTCATTAGAAATGCTCTTTCCTCTTTTCCATAGTCTTATCTCTATATATGTGATACATGTATTTGCATGTGAGTATGAAGTTAAAAATATGCACACACAGGCACATAAACACAGACAGAAAAGCAAACACACAGTTACACTCATATACATATTTATTGAATAGTCTGCTGTCTCGTTTATCTGAAATTGCATAATTCATAATTATGAATAATTAATCAGGTATGAATGTATGTTTATAATACAATTAAGTGTTATATATCTAAGATTTCTCACCTCAAGTTTTGTTTAACAAAATGAGAAATTGAAATACAATGAAGCTGAAATCTATAAAACTATCGAAGTTAAGTAAGTTAAAGAATAAAGACATACGTTTGCATAAATACATCATCGATAAATGACAGCTAATAAAATCTACGCAGTAACTAACGACGTTTCCAGGATCTCTGATATTTCAAACTCTGTAAAGAAGAAAAACTATATTGCTTTTGTGTTCATTCAACTGTGAGAGATAAGACATTAACGGAATAGAAATTCATATAAAAGTTTTGCCGGCGAGAAAATCGAATTATGTACAGAACGAAATCTTGAATACGAAACAGATTCAAAATTGCAAGAGACACTTTTGCTCGTGATTTCTTCATGAACCATAACATAGAATAGGAAAAACATTTCGAGAAATTCGTTTTTTCTGATTGGATGGAAGCTAACTTATTCTTTTAATTTTAGAATCAATTTTAGAATCAATTTCTGCCCATATAGAGAGAATTTTAAAAGGGAGCAGATACATGCAGTAGAGTCTTGTGGATAAAATGTTCTCTTAACAACACCATTTCAGACTGGATTTCGCAAAGTAACATTTTGAAAACCTCTCTTCTGCTGCAGACAGCTTTTAATTAATGCTTTTGAATATTAAAGAAGGGCTATATAAATGTAAACAACATTTTATTATTTCCATTAATACAAAATTCCTTAAGTAATTCCATCATATGGTCAACCCTATAAGTTTTAATACTAAGATTATCCTTATATTTTGATTGGTAGACATTTCAAAGATATCCGCTTTCTAGTTATATTTTATAGGGATCTCCTCCTCTCCATGACCCTTATCTTTTCAGATACAAGGATTTATATAATGTTTAGCTCTTACTTTTGATGAAATAAATACATTTTAAATAACAAACCTATCAGCAAACTAAAGTAATCTAAAATATATTCATATAGCACAGTTTAAAATTTTTAATAAATTTTAACCCTTCAAAAATGTAGGTGTCTCAGTAAAGATATTCATTTCTACAAGTGAGACCGTAGCATCTGCTTCTCATTGAAAAGTGAAAGAAATTAGAATATGATGATTACTTAATGCACTATATATATACACTTTATATACTTTATGCACAATTTTATAAACATAAGACACAGCACTCATAAAATAACTATTCACTCCTATTTTCCATTTTCCCCATAAACCCCCCCCCACCAAAAAGTATCCTGTACATATCATACAACCTTTAGTTAAATTGCATATATGTGCGACGTACATAAGCGCGAATATTTCACGGAATTACACTTATGCGCGTCTGTTGATAGATTATATAAAAAACGTAGTTCAATTAAAAGAAAAAATACACTTTTTACGATCCACGGACTACCACCAACTCCATCACCGTCTCCACCACAACCACCACCATCATTATCATCATCTCCTCCCCTCTCCCTCTCTCTCTCCCTCTCTCTCTCCCTCTCACTACCCCCTCTTTCTCTCCCCTCTCTGTGTCTCCCTTCTCTCCCCCTCTTTCTCTGCCTTTCTTTAACCTCACTATCAGAACATCACCCCTCTGCTAAAATTATATTTCTAACTCACTTTCTCTGTATCACGACCTTCAACTAACTTTTTTAACCACGTAATAAATATTACATTCCCCTACCATATGTCATATACGCTCTCTCACTATTTACTGTCTTCTTTCTATCTCACACTTCGCCTTATCTGAATTTTCTCTCTTTTTTTCCCCGCTCTTTCCCGTCAACTAATTGCTTGAAAGTGTTACATTTACATTCACCGTCATGGTCACTTATCTATCTTTCTCTCTCTCCATTTTTCTTTCTCCTTTTTCTCTAATCACGTGAAAGCGGGCTAACGACGGGCTAAGGAACGTAATAAGTAGAATTAGTATAAGATTAGTCACAATGAGTAGCTTTCATTTGAAGGATATTCAAAAATTAAACTGAAGATATTTGGGGCCGACTAGACGCGTCTGTGAACCTCCAAACCTTGCATTTGTGTTTCATAATCTTATCATTTAATGTTATTGTTCAGATAGATCGACATATATTATCATTTTACGATATTGTACAGATATTTCGACATATCCTATATTAGCTTTCATCTTCTTACATAGCTACATCTCTATACGAATCATGATTATATGATTGATTGTACTTTTTAAATGAATTCCACCAGGAATGATAACCTTTCAAATAGACGCGTGTCCAAATCCATTGTGTTCACCTCGAAATACCGTCAAAACTTTATTTAAATATGGTCTTCTGTATTACTCGGAATCAAAGTATTTAGAAAAGAAAGGCAATGATGATTATGTTTTGAATTATAAGAGATACAATGTCGGAAAACAATTTTGGAAGAACATTGTGAAATCAGTACTTTAGTACACACAGCGCACACACAAACAAAAAATGATAAAGGAGTAAGAAATTATGGAATGAATTCTGTACACAACAAATGCTTTATTATGATGCATATGCATTCTGACTTCTAAAAACAGGACAAATAGCATCACTATAACTTAGCAAAACATTACAATGTGTGTGTGTATGCATGTGTGTGAATCTGTGTCTGTCTGTAAGTCTGTCTGCGTACATATATAGAAACAGAAACACACACACACACACATAATTATATATTGATAATTTTTGAGCATGAACTCAATTTTTATTTCATGCAAATGTATGTGGTTGTTAAGACATATCAGTTGCTTAAAGAAGATCACGGTTTAGACATGGCGTAATTTAGCTGCAAAACCCCTAAAATCAGAAATACTCTCTCACCATTTTGGTGGCAAAAACTTATTGCATTTTGCCCAATATAATTTTAGTGCAAAGTATACGAGTGTATTCGTAAAGAAACGGAAGAGTCTGTCCCAGAATTCTAAAAGAGAAATGCTAATTTATCATATAATTGATAAGACGTGTGCTCAAAAATTTCAGAAGCATATGTGAAATATAAAATGAGAGACAATAGACGCACATATGCATAGATTATAAACACTCATAAGCATACACACACACAGACATATACATACATACACACACACACACACACACACACACACAGACATTTATATATATATATGCATGCATATATATATATATATATATATATGTGTGTGTGTGTGTGTGTGTATGTGTATGTGTGTGTGTGTGTGTCTATGTGTATGTGTGGTGCCCTCAAAACATAATTGTACACTGACAGCAAGAGCATTTAATTTAAATAAACTATATAAAACCAAAACCCAGAAGAATAACATGATACCTCCTTAAAATTCAGTTACATTTATTAAATTATATTTTTACTTGTATTTCGGGGAACTCATATTATTTGAAAAGTATGTAAATCCAGAAACATGAACCATTGCTGCTATACGTAAGCGAACGTGGATGCCTATACACATACAATATACGCAGGAAATATGCAGAAACCTTATAGCAATAGAGAAAAATGGATATTGAAAATACAGTCACATTTTCAGAAATAACAGACAAGGCCATTCTCGAAATAATCAAATCATATAAACACTTGTCTGCTCAAAACATACATACACTTCCATGACTAACCACGTGTACATTCGGTATAATTTAAAACAAGAAAATTATAACTATATCTATATTTATATATATATTCACAAGGAAGCTAATCTCTGTTATGTATACACTATAGTACGCATTTAATTAAACAATCTTAAATCATAAAGTACATGTTGAAATACATTGACATATCGAATGATTTACACGAATATATGCAGACATGTATTACAGAGATATGTCAATTTTAACTCGAAACATGATAATTTGTTACAATATTAGCTAGGACCTTTAATATTTGGGTAAATGCTAAAGATTTAAATTTAACCAGAAACTAGAAATCATTAGCTAAGTATTACCCTGGACTAATATGATTATCTATGAAGTCAGTCAAGCAATATTAACATATGTAATATCCATATGCCATAAGACGATAAACATGTTCAGTATTATGAGAATGGAGGACAGATCAGAATATATAAGGGCACTGAAAATGTCTTGGCTTTGGCTAACAGAAAACAGAAGTGGGTCAGTTAATCACGATTTTATTCAACGTATTCCCCTCTCAGATACATATGCTTGTTGCAATTGTCTTTCAGGTTTTCTAAGTAATGTAAAAGAACTCGAAATGTTAAGCCTCCAAGCAGGCCTTTCACGACACCCTTAAAACCAAAGACTTTTCAGAACTCCCTTA
>NC_068988.1:17215424-17227151 GCF_001194135.2 Octopus bimaculoides | reverse complement strand
TATAACAAACAATTTGATTTGGAATGGAATATTTTATTGAAATCATTTCCGTATGATAAGGGCAAATCTTTTTGTTCGCTCTGTAACGATGAAATGTAATTCATACTGTTATCAGAGAATCCTCTAGGAAACACGTTTAAAGAACGCGTTTATCATTGCAAACATTGAAAAAACATACTTTTATTCCTATAAGAAATTTCTACCAGTCTATAAAATTCGACCTTTAACTAAATATTTCTATCTCTATGCCTTTAACCTTTATTCCTATTCACCGATCGCACTATATTTCTCCACTTTTTTTCTGCTAATTTCTTACTTCCTTTTGCTTCTCTGTCTATGAATTGCCTTTGACGTTATATATATTAAAGATGCTTTAAAAAATAACGTACCAGCATTCTCTTCATCATATATGCAGATAATACATTCGGTTAAAATGTCTAATTGATGCATTTGGTTTCTCTTTTTTCCGTGATGAGAAGATTGTATTGTTTTACATCATTTTATTACTTCTGGCATAATACCAATCTTTTCTTCGAGACATATGTCGTAAGTATAATGATTTGAATAACACCTGCGTTCGACTCCATTTCTTTATTTATCTATATTATGGAAAAAGTGTACTTTGCTTGCTTTCTGCAAATATATTTCCAAGATGGAATGACATACGCAACATAAGCTTCTGTAAAATACAGCTGTTAAGTTTTAGGCAAGTAATGAGGCCCTGGAAACTTAGGCTGGTGTTTATCTTTGTTTCCATGCCATACAAGCAATGAAATGTATGATATCAACCCAGCTACCATTGAACGAGATGCCATTCTGTGGTTGGATTCATCAGTCTAAATATTGGAACACCGATCTAAGGGTCGTTATTTTAAAATCCTAACCACTAAATAACACACTTATATTTGAACTTAGGTAAACATTCAACTCGGCATATTTCTACTTGTGAGACATTATAAATATCAGTTATTTGTGTTTTACGAACAATGAAGCTTAAATATATAGAAACTAAGATTACAATATATAATATGTCATACCAATACATTAGATCAATATACGCATATAACATCAAAAATGTATTGAGATAAATAGTTTCCATCAGAATAGTTTCTTTCAATACTACTCCTATGGTGCTTCGATGGTCAGGTCAAATAATTAGAGCGAACTAGACATAAGAATGCGTAAGAGCATAATGTTTCAATGTATCTCAGCTAAAACTCGGTTTGTTGCTGATTCAGTCACTGGATTAAGTCTGGTAATATGAATGATTGTAGGTATGCATACACTGGTTTTATTTTCAAATTTCAAATTGATAAAGAAGGTACATGTTTCTGAACTGGAATTAGTTGTAAGTAATAACAAATATGTTTCAGCTCAGAAATTTATCCGTAAACCAAAGGGCTAATAATTCAAAATATTTATACTGTAAATATAAATGAATTATCCACGGAGCTAGACGTTTAAATTAACATGCACACCAAATAGTGCATAAAATCCTAAAATTAATAAACAAAATGGAAGTGTGTTGATTTTTACTTTAAACGATTCATACATAACAGTGCAGTAATATACCGTTGCACAACATGCACAGAATCAACTAATTACTTACATCACTAATGTAACTCGCAGGAAACGTCTTTCTCTTTATGATTTATTCAGAGGAGGGAAGAAATGACATAATTATATAGCATCTGAGACACTATGCTGTGTGTATCGGTTGTAGAAACGACTAACTGTAGTTAACTGCAGTTGGAGGCAGCATGGCATATCGACTTACTGAACGACAAAATAATATTTTCAATAGCGTTTTCATGGCTAATGATATTCACTTTCTATGTTTTGATAGTGTTGTTTAAAAGAACGCCTGATTTGAAGGAGCATCTAAATAGAAAATGGCTGAAATTTAAATTGGAACCAGTGTGAAAATTGATGAAGCATTATCAAATGTGGAAAGAGACACATGAGCAAACTAACTCGAAGATATATAAATAATTTAAAGAAGTCTAACGAATGCGATAACGAAATAAATGCAAAGAAGCTGCCTAATGATAATTCATGAGTGCTTTATATATATATTTTTAATAATTAATAAGCACTCATACGCGTATCTTTTATACACATATCATAAATCTAAAATATATAGATATGTTAATGAAGGCTAAAAAAATCGGCAATGAATGTAACTAAGTTGACTGACAATAAATCCCAGCAGTAACTATTTCGCTTCTGTGCCGTCACTAAATAACTCAAGAAACACATTGACGTCACACAATATAATTTAGCCTGTAATCAACATAATCAAGAATTTTTTTCCTGGTGTAATAAATCAATACTAATGAACACATACCAATATTGTTTTCTCTATTGGTATTTAATTTACTTTTCTTTCAACGTTCTGTATTCTGTATAGTTTTTCTAGAGTTGAAAATAATCCAGAAGTTAAATTAGAAAACATATTTATCAGCAATTCGTTTTTATTTTATCACTCATCCTTTCGCAAATATTTCTCCCATATTCTGTTATTCTGCAGATTGCGTCGTTTTAATTCTATTCAGTTTAGAAATATAATATCCTAAATATCCAAAGCTTAGAATATTATATTTCTGAATTCTAAATTTAAGTAAAATATTTCTTAAATATTCCTCCATGCCGGTATGTGCAATCATTGCTGAGTGGAGAAACAGAATATCTCTGCCCCTTACCACCATCGTCCCTGAATGACGATTGATAAATTCGACGGCAATGGGAGTAGAAATGAAAATGAAATGACTCAAAGAAATATTGTAAGACGTAACCATTATCGAGGCCTGATTTCTCATATAATACTACCCTCGGTATCTCTATAACAATTCTAAAGACTGTAATTTCTACAAAAGCTGATGATTGTTTGTGGGAGATAAATCTGTGGTCATTGTCTTGTGCTTTTTCTCAATAACAAAATTCGATCTGATGCAACTGCATGACTTTATTATAGTGACTTTCCAAAAATTTTGTCACACTGCCAAAACAGATTCTGCAACTTTGGAAATAAATATAGAAGTTTGTAGAAGTTTATTGGAAGCTTGATGTTTTTAGAGGATATTGGAATGTAATCTTCATATGGATTATCTCTCTCCTTCACTTACATACATACACAGTTACACACATATATGTCATAAGACAAATCAAATGTCGACCTCTTGAATGCATTTAATACACGTGTTTCAAGTAATTATGTAAGAAAGATTTTTCTTACAGTCAAAACATTTCAAAATATATTGATATAAATCTTTATTATATATTACATGACTCCACGCTATTACAATCTGGCTTGTCTATGCTTTGTGTTCGCGATTAATATAACGAGGATTTGGAGTGGAATATGTGCTGGACCAGAATCAAGATACACTAATATACGCACATACACATGCACACATATGTGTATACAGACCTTTTCCCCGTTGGGCTAAGTGTGTGTGTGTAAATGTATGCATTTGAATTGTTGTTGGCACTCCGTCGCTTACGACATTGAGGGTTCCAGTTGATCCGATCAACAGAACAGCCTGCTCGTGAAATTAACGTGCAAGTGGCTCAGCAATCCATAGACACGTGTACCCTTAACCTAGTTTTCGGATATATTCAGCGCGACACAGTGTGACAAGGCTGACCCTTTGAATTACAGGCACAACAGAAACAGGAAGAAAGAGTGAGAGAAAGTTGTGGTGGAAGAGTACAGCAGGGTTCGCCACCATCCCCTGCCGGTGCTTCGTGGAGCTTTAGGTGTTTTCGCTCAATAAACACTCACAACGCCTGGTCTGGGAATCGAAACTGCAATCCTATGGCCGCGAGTCTGCTGCCCTAACCACTGGGCCATTGCGCCTCCACATGCATTAAAATAAACTAACACTTACTCATAAATACTTCAATATCAAACCTATGCGTGTGTGTATGTGTGTGTGTGATTTTTTTTTTTAGTGTTTGCAAGTACGTATATTCACGTAAATGTAAACATACTCCCGCACTAATACAAGCATACGTATACGTCTCGAGTAATGTTTTCTTCTCAGGTAATAATCGCACGTGTCTTACGTGAACCTGAGGATTCTTGTTCAGAAATTAGTTTACCTGATTGCGTCGGGAATTCCTAACTCTTCATAATATACGTTAGCAGAAAACCGGCTTAATTAGAACTTACAAAGCTGACACTTTACAACTTAACATCGCAATTACTTTACTCCACTTTTCGGTTTCAGTTGTAACATTTTGATGATGATACTATGCTGTACTTTAAACATTTCTATTGCATAACTAAATACGGTTGATTTACTACTACATCCTCCTCCTCCTTGTCCTCCATTTCATCATTGTCGTCGTCATCATCATCAACATCATGATCATCACCATCATCATGATCATGATCATGATCGTCGTCGTCGTCATCATCATCATCATCATCATGTGTAACTTCCTTTGAATTATGCATCTTTCTTATATCTTGCCGAGTTGAACCCGATCCCCGAAGCAACATTTGGTAATATTCACTTTAACAATCAACTGGCTTTCATCTTCAACGATAAGAGACACTAAATGTGTTTACAAGTTATAGGAATTGATAATGTCCTCATCACTCAGAAAAGTTTTCTGTATCTCCTGCATAGATGACTTTCCAGGGAATCTGCTCCAAATACTTTTCCGTTTCTTTTCTTATCCTTCTAACTGCACCGACTATCACTGGTACTGTGTAGGCCTAAAGATACAACATTCTCTCAAGTACGTTTAATTATCCCATCTAATTGGCACTTCGTCGGTTACGACGTTGATCCGATCAATGGAACAGCCTGCTCGTGAAATTAACGTGCAGGTGGCTGAGCACTCCACAGAAACGTCAATACTTAAAGTAGTTTCCAGGAAGATTCAACGTGGCAGAGTGTGATAAGGCTGGCGCTTTGAAATACAGGTATTACACGTTTTTGCCAGCTGAGTGGTTTGGAGCAACAGAAAGAAAGTAGATTGCTCAAGGAAACAACGCCTCGCCAGGAATTGAACTCACAACTTTGCGATCGTGAGCCAAAAAACTAACTACTAAACAATGCGCCTTCACTTAGGAGATGCTAGAATCAGATGATATGCTCATGTAAACTAAAATGCATGTATTTTTACGGTTCTTCACAAATATATCGAGCGTTTGACCTCTGTCATTCGGTGTTCACAAGAAAATCTTGGAGAATTGCCACATCATTGTACTCTGTTTCTGCATCTGGGTGATGTTTGCATCATCTTTTATCTGTCATTATAGCGTCCGATCTGCACATTACCCAATGTGAATATTGCCTTATTCCATCATGACTCCTGGAGAACCAATTCTATATAGTTTGAAATCAGTCAGTGAAAAGTCTTAATGAGCTTATTATAAAATCGACATATTGGGTTAGTTACATTTCAAGCTACATTGGCTCGAATGTTGGGCCAAAATGAATTCCCCACTCTGTGCTTTTAGCCCATAACTCCGCATTCTCTCATAGGTGAAAGTTTTATCTATATCAGGTTCTGTACTACTAACTTTTCGCCAAAGCTTTGAAGGGAGTTGCAGTCTAAATTGCAGAATCAGCATAATTTTCGAATGTTCGTTATGTATTCCTTATTTTTCAAAAACATCCTACTGTGTTTCTTGACTGAACGTACATTTTTCCTCCTTTCCTTTGATGTAGCCCATTTCAGCATCCAGTCATTTGCACTTGATGTGAGCCAAATCAAGCTGGATCATTCCTCTAACTTCACTTCGTCAAGGGAGATAAAGGTGACCCATATAATCTTTTGAATGATGTAGATTATTACAGGTCAGACGTTTTCTGATTCTGAAGTCCATTTTCTTTATTTCTCTAATGTCCTCATATAGGCAGTTGCAAGTATATGCATCTATAGTAGATATTTAATTCTTTCAGTTGATTTCGATGTTGGGCACCGTCTGCGTTGCGGTAGTGCCTCCAACTCCTGGTCGATTCGGCTTGCATGCTTCCTCCGGGGTACATTTCGCCACCTGCCCGAGGCGGCTGGTATGTTAACTGGGAAAACTTTAGTGCCAAGAGTGAGCACTGCTGGTGTTTTCATTGATACCTAAATAATTGTGGAGGTGCTTCTGTTCCAGTTCCTTAATTCCTATATCCACGTATATTCTCATTGAATATATGCTTGTTCTTCTGCCTTTCTTGAATGTTGTTTCCACGCATTTTCCTTTCCCAGTGGTTAAACGTACATCGTTCTTGAACACCTTAAAAGTCTCGCACAGTCCTTCCAGTTCCCTGCCAAATTTTGTAGAACATTTAAGATGATTTATGGTCTCGCTTTATACTTTGCACCCATTTCGTGTTTTTTTTAAAGTTCTCGTGTCACAGGTGTCAATGCAAATCGAAATATAAGAGAGGAAAACAAATCACCTTAAAAAATACCACACTTGATGCTTATGTTGCGGGAACTTAATATTCCATCAGCGTATGATAATGTTCAGAAATCCAACGTCTTTAAAATCCTTCTGTAGTAGATGACGCTTACTATGACAACTTTCTAGGATAATACAGTTAATCAGAAGTCGGTATTTACAGTCGTAAGTCCCAGTGCTTTTCTAAGTGTTGTGCAGAATTTCGTTATAACATTTTAGCAGTATATCATATGTAGCTGCTAGATAACACAACCAGAAGATTGGCATTGTTTCACTACCGGGAGGTTTACATTTGTTGAGTTTCTTTACTGCTAACTCAAATTCTGATATAGTTATGTCTAGTTGCATTAGCTTTTCGAAATTACTGAATGTCCTCTATCCATTTGCATTGTCGTTACTGGATATTCTGTATTCCATATTGTTTTCCGAACTCCTTCAATCTCAAAAATGGAAGAAGTTTCATTTACCTAAATTGTCTCACTTTACATGTCTCACTTTACATGTCTCACTTTACATGTAAGCCCTTTTGCATCTGGCACAAATAGCCAATTTTGTTCCTGGAACCTGTTACGTCTTTCGAATTTTCTGATTCTTGGAGATCTCAGCTGTACTTTCAGTTTCAGTGTCTCTTTGCTCAATGGCAAATCATGTTTAAAATTTATTTTGTATTACTTAATCACCTTTCACATTTTGTCTTCCAAGTTGTTTTGGGCTTTTCGTCCTTTTCGTCTTTTATTTGACATAGATTTTCCTTCTGCTGCCGTTGCTACTGCATATATAACCTCCTTCAATTCTGATACATCAGGTTCTATCTTTTCAGTTATTGCATTAACAGACTGATTTCCAATAGAAAGAAAAATGTCTTGTGTTCTGGTCGTTTTTGTAAGTTTCCGCAATGCCTCATAGTGAGTCATACAAATGATTTTTACTTTATCAAATTCAATGAGAATTTCTTGCTTTGTATGTTCAAGCCGATCTGTATACTCATGAGCAAAAGTATCTTCATCCATATTGTTTATCTGTTTACAGATTGTTTCTGTTCCGCTTTATTTCTGACACTTTCGATTTTTGTGTAATTTCTTCCGAAGACAACTTCGTCACTAAGTTTTTGTGGTTTCTCTCCAGTCACATTAATCATGTTCATCCATACCTGAAAATCATGTTCTCAAATCTTTTTTAACTTTCCTCTTGATTTCGTTTAACTCTTCGTCTGTTAGTCGCTCGTTTCTCAGAAAATCACTTCTTACATTTGCAAGTTTGTTTGCATTCATGTTTAGATTCATTTTTGGATTTCTTTCCCTCAATACACTTTTGATTCATATAGTTTTCTAACGAGTGATAACATGCGTGTATCACTATATATCATTTCCTTATGCTCCTCTCGGTTTCTTTTGATACATTTAGATATTTGTCTTTGTTCTGCTCTTGAATATGGAGAGCATGGCTTGATATTGATCTGTACCTGTAGAAGAGCTTCTTCCCTCTGCAGTCTTTTATACCCCCGGCCGATTCCTCCATAGTGGACGTAGCCCTTGTTGATCCAGATGATGACCAATCTGCTATGAGTCATTTTCCCTTTACCACCAAGTGTTAATTTTCTTCACGTTAACACCTCTACGACGATTATTAACCAAGAGTTGTGACTCATCTTGTCTATGAGACATGGCTACTCCGCATAATAATGATAATAAAGTTTAAAAGCTTGCATATCTACAGCTTTCTGTGGTCGAACACACAAACGATCATCTTTGAAAACTTCGAAGCTGATATCAACAAGTTTCTGTGAATATCTAATCTTTTCTTTCTCCTTGAGTATTCGGAAATGCAAACATACTTTTATTTCAAGAACACTACAGCTTTCTCCATAACCGTTAAAGGAATATGAGATAAGCCACACACACATGCACACACACAGATACATATACATAACACCTATACATATATATATATAGAGAGAGAGAGAAAACAAAAATGGAACAAGAACGTAACAGGCAACAGCAAAACATCCGGACAGTGAAACGATACAAAAAAGCACAGGAAAAAACCGGGACGGGTCATTCGGAGTTTTCTATCTTAAGTCGAGCTCCAGATTTTCTCAGTAGTTCGGCTAATTACACTCGCGACTGCCCCAATCTGGCCAGCCCCAAGAAAATCTAAGCTAAGAGCACTAACTTCCCTGGAAGAAAGCAAGCGAATGTATAGGAAAACAAAGACAAAAAACAAACGGAGAAATGGTACACAAGTACAAATACAAACAACAGGACATCAACAACGGGTGTCTTTCGACTAAGGACGAATTGGATTAAGCTGGCGTGTGTGGAAGTGAAGCCTTACGATAGGGACATACGATATGAAAGTCATGGAAAAGAATATAGATGCTGCACGGATGGTAGTCGAACTCGGATTGGGATATGAATGTTCTTTATTTGTGGTTTAACAATGACACGAATGGTTTCATGTGCAGTAGATCAAGACTGTTGCTGAAGTTCCCCACCATTCAATCATGGTACACATTCCCAAATTGGACGAGAGTACACGAGTTTTACGTGAAAGAGTACAAAAGGTCAAAATATACACAAAGATCAGGAGAGGTACCATATAAGAATATCTTAATTGTTATCTCCACTGCGTTGGCCAGGGATCTTTACAAGAAACAGAGTTTACCATATAATAATCAATTCTTTAATTATCTTATTCTAGAACACTGCCACAAACACACACATGCACATACACATACACACATGTGAGCGTCAAACTAATGCATTTTATGCGTAAATCCACTTGTTGTTTGTTATTGTTATTTTCAATGTTCGTTTTTTTCGATATGACTATACATGTATGTGTGTATATATATATATATATATATATGTGTGTGTGTGTGTGTGTGTGTGTGTGTGTGTATCGTTTATTATATATATATATATACATACGTACATGTATGCATGTAGATATAAGATGTGTATGTATATATATATATATATATATATATATGACATTTATGCACACATCATATATACATGATGTATATACACACACACATATAAATATATATATATATATATAAACTAATGCATACACACATGCCACACTTTTATATTTATGGTTATATCAATATAAATGCATATATACATATACAGACACGCACTTATATATGTACTTTTGTTCCCGTGTTTGAATAACTGTAATAAATGTTGCTAATAAATAAATAAATAAATAATGAAATGAGATTTTTACTAGGGGTGTGACCCTTAAACGAAAGGCTTTTGATACTTTCTTTCAAAAGCTGCATTTTCTGAAGAAGAGGCTGAACAATTCCTGAACAAAAAGTGTTTCTTTACAAAACTTAATTATTAACAAAAGGAATTTCTTTGTGTCGTTCTTTGTAATAAAGAAGCAAATACTTATACGGAAAATTGTAAGTGTAATATATTCATAAAAATAATGTGATAGAAAATGTGAGAGCGACATAGGAATTTGTAGTCGAACATTTGTGAAGAAAATTACGCGTGTAATCATGAAACTTTGGTATAATAAAGATAATAAGTTGTGGAAGAGGGTGCTGGAATAATAATAAATTAACGAAGGAACAGAAATTGAGTTGGGGAGAGAAAGTCAATGCTGTGGAAAATGTGTGGGAAAGAGTGGGCAAAAGATAATGTGAAAAATAGAATAGTAGAATAGAATATTGTGAAATGTGGAATATAGAATAGTATAATAGTGATACAGTGAGTATTAGGAAGAAATTTGATATATACAACTCTAGGGAGAAAAGGAAACAAAGAGAGAAGGAAGAGAGATTTTATTTGTGTATCTATGAAGTAGAATATCTAATTCAGGTATATAACGCCATTTCACTGATTGTTATTAAGAGCGCTGACAAGTGTGAGGTGAACTATGTGTCACTGAAATAAATTGTTTGGGATGGGTCAAATATCCAGAGGCGAAATTTTCAATGGATTCGATTATTTCTATTGACCGAACCAACATGATGGCAAGTGTAAAGTTAATTGCCAATTAACAATTGTTTTCGCTATTTTAAAATAATCGTAAGGATGAAAATCCGAATGAAGAATGAAAGTTAAATCT
Organism: Octopus bimaculoides; assembly: GCF_001194135.2. Taxonomy (NCBI): domain Eukaryota; kingdom Metazoa; phylum Mollusca; class Cephalopoda; order Octopoda; family Octopodidae; genus Octopus; species Octopus bimaculoides. The sequence goes on along the minus strand of NC_068988.1, from coordinate 17,216,650 downwards.
CCCGAAGTATTTAAAAGAAGAAACGTAAAAGAATGGAGAAGAATGGCGCAAAAATAACCACATCAATAGCAACAACAAAATTAGGTGTTTTTGCATATTTGAACAAGTCTATTTATGTTATTCAGTATTATACATTTCATAAACTCATTTTTAATACTGCAAGTTTATTAATGAGAATAATATGAAAATTATATTATCCGAATCACGATGACATCGCTTCTGACATAGTGCGCTACGAAAGACAACAACCAACACATGTACCTATGGCTTCCATCTACGTGTCTCTAAATTAATCTAGCAGTTAATTCAGATTCTCCTTTTCATGGGTAGTGTTTTATAAAGCAACGCTTGCTCAACTGAAGATTTCTCGAGGTACTACACGTGACAATAGTCACCGATGATTATCTCAACACACAAACTTATTCAGATCCCGAAATAGATAATGCTGCGTCAGTACTGAATTTACAGACTTCAGAACTTGAAAAATATTTGTTTTAGCAAAACCAGGGACAAAATCGAATAGGTTCTTTTTTTTACAGAAATAGTGAATAAATGTCATATTTGTCTCACAGAGGAGATGCAAATATTGTAACATCCCGCTGTAAGTTTCAACTTGAAGAAAGGATTTTTATGCTGCTTTCATTAATGGAATTAATATAATCAAATTTCAAATCAGTGTTTAATAACTTCATTGATAATTGTTATTCAAATTTCACTTGAATGAAAGCTTTGGATAACGGTGTTCTCTATTGCTGCAAAGCTTTTCCCTAAACAAAGCCACGAAGTTGTTGAATAAATATTCATACCTAACCAATATAAACGTAAATGAAGCATCGTGCAATGATAAAGAATGTTCTTTAAGATTCTTGGTTTCTCCATAACTGTGTAGTCAATTGCTCATATGAAGAAATAGACATTTTCTGTAGCTATAAACGTTGGCGTGATGAGGGATTAAGATATGAACACAAGCACAAGCAAACATAAATACACAGATACACATACACACACAATATGAAGGTAGGATTTCGAATTGTAAATATTTTCACTTTTACGTTTCTACTACAATTTTCAAACAAATAATATAATAATAGACGATTATCTTTTTTTGAAAATGAGATACAAACATGAGATTAAATATCAACGATTTAAAATTAGGCACATGTGTGTGTGTGTGTGTGTGTGTGTATATATATATATATATGTGTGTGTATATATATATATATATA
>NC_068988.1:17212753-17215414 GCF_001194135.2 Octopus bimaculoides | reverse complement strand
GTGTGTGTGTGTGTGTGTGTGTGTGTGTGTGTGTGTGTGTGTGTGTGTGTGTGTATGTGTGCGTGTCTGTTCGTATGTCAGCGCGCGTTTATGTTTTTAATGACAGCTTCAAATAAAGTATGGCCCCTCTATTTTATATGCATAAGAAGAATCGTGATGAATATTGTATTATATTGTGGATGTATATATCATTTTATTTTGTATCTTCATCAAGATATTCAACAGGCTTATAAGAAAACTGATTTTCCCTGGAAGAATTATTCGGTTTCCATTTAACTCACAGGGCGATTGCAATAATACTTCAACTTCAAATTGTATATTGATTTTCCATTAAACAATTTACAGAAGTAATAGGTCTTCTGAAAATACACACAACTGGACATACTTCAATTAAAGTAGTTAGACGTCATGTTTTAAGGAAGAAAACATAAAACCATTAATCTGATATATATCGAGACATGCAACTGCCCAATATATCTCTCTAGCTAATGTGATTCCAAAATAAGGGAAACATATAATATTGCCGTGCGTCTTTATACATATGTACATATATGTAGGGTTACATATTTATATACGTGCTCAAACGTGTTATATACTACCACGTATATCTATGTAAGGAGTATGCACATTATATTTAAACAAAACATACGTGGAATAATCATTGCACATCTACTTGAAATACCGAAAAGAAATTTTGAAGCATGTGATTCAGAGAAAATAGTGTACGAAAGTTGGAATAATGACATAATAATAATTTCTACAAAAACCGACATGTGCATTACATATATAAATCAAACACTCCACCACACACACACATATACACACATAATACACGCACACACACACACACCAATGCACACACATATATACACCTATAATTAAACATACATAAAAAATACATGTACGGTATTTACATTATTTACATTTGACGGATATTTGTCATCATCTTGTTTGTTGCTAATACAATGATTCGGCTACTAATGAAATCGTAGTTTCGCCAAAGAGACGTCCGAGGACGAAATGTCAAACTAAGCATTATAGAAAAATAAAATTGTCTCTTATTTTCATCTTCCAGCCCAGTAAAATATCAAAGGGATATCCTCAAGAATAAACTTAAAGGTGTTAAATTTCTTTATAGTTTACTGTCAAATTTCATTCAATATCATACACATATAATTTTTGAAAAGTTAATATTCCGTACACACACACATACACGCATACATACAAACACAAAACGTACATAAAGTCTATATGCAATGCATAGCATACACTTTAAAAACAGATATTGAATTCTATATAGACGTGAAGAAAGAATTAAGGTAAAAAAATTGAAATAAAATCAATGAGAACTGAGGAGACAAAATATTATTATAGTGTTTAAATTTAAAGTCTTGCGTCTAAGCTATCGCTGCTAAGGTCTGAAGACATTGTACTGTCTCATTCAAGGTTACATTGTCTAGTTTGATAATGTAAATTTATCGGCGTATTTACTTTTACTGAATGCTTCCGATTTGAAATTTAAATTAATTCTTTGTTTCAATGATATTTTCATGAAAATCGTTCTTCAGCTGTGTAGAAGCTATAGTTTTAGCTACCAACTTAATATGTCATACGTTTCCAGCCATTCTCAAGCTGTGAATTGCGATAACTGCTGGGGGATTGTTGATGATTGTGGGCCATATGTAAATGACAGTAGAAGATGTGACCTTTGCACAGCTGAAACATGATTAATTCTGAAAAATTCACTGGTACCAGGAATATATGTAAAAGACAAATCAGATGCATTCAATTAAGGTAAATATGCTAATAAGTTCATATCACGTAAATCGACGCGACGCTGAATAAGAAAATTTATTTTAATTCAAAATTTTTTGCTATTATTTCCTTTTAACTTTTGCTTTATTAAATATTTTTTTCCTTTTCTCTTTACGATTTTACACCCCGCGCGGGTGTATACACTCTGTATAGAACTAAATTGTTATATTTTTATTATATTTTTAATTCACGCTTTTTTCAAATATGAATAAACAGAGTTTATTCATATCTGATAAAGTATTAAGCTTACTAAAATTTTTTGTAGTTTATGATTATGAAGCTGGATAGAAATTCCAAATACTACTCAAAACAAAATCTGCTGAAAGGGCTACTTCCCTTGTTATGACATAATTACATCTTTTGATGAAGTTTAGTGATGCTACGATTCAAGTGTATGTATCGATAAATATTTTAGCATTCTGAATATGACTGAAAATTCGGTAACACAAGTTTCCCTATTCCTGTAATTCTACAAAATATGTATCACAATATAAATACCCAAAACTTCAATTGATCATTACCTTAAAGATATTTCAATTTAACAAAACATATATCAACTCAATATGATAATTACTTATTTAATTAATATACATACATACCTCTCTCTCTCTCTCTCTCTCTATATATATATATATATATATATATATATATATATATATAGTGTAGTATATTGCCACTTAAGTGTGGCTGACCCCTAGGGGTGGATGTTACTGTTGCTTTTAGCCCCAGGAGGACATCTCATCCAGCTGGCTTATCGACACACGACTGTGTCCTGTTTGCCAAGGGTAGTTATCCCTCTCACCAACATCTGCAGTACGAACGGATCCGGATTTCAGGGTTATTTCC
>NC_068988.1:17202708-17212497 GCF_001194135.2 Octopus bimaculoides | reverse complement strand
TATGCACACATGCCAGTATAGTTACTGCGCCTGGCAAAATGTTTAGCAACATTACGTTACTCTTTTCCCTCTGAGTTCAAACTCCGCGGAGATCGACATTGCCTTTCAGAACTTTCCAGGCAGATAAAATAAGTTCCGGATGAGCATTGGGACCGATGTAATTGACTTAAATCCTCCTTCAAAATTAATAGCCTTGTGTCAGGTCTTGAAGCTAACACACACACACACACACACACACACACACACACACACACACACACAAACACATATCCATGCGTGTGTACATATACAACAGGAATATTCGGCAGTTTCTCAAACACCCTTTCGATGACACAGATTTACACTGTTCACATTTAAAAATAACAGAAACAGTATTATGTGAAGGATTATTGAACTAGGAAAAGTGCTGGCTACTCAAATCACTAGATCTAGCAGCTGTTTATAAAGAAGCATTTTGCTGACAAACAACATATGTGATTGTGGTTTACAATCTAAACTTTAGCCTCAGTTTATGTTTAGAAATCGACTGTATATATATTATTTGTTTATCTGAATGTTTGCTAGTGACTGTTAACCATCTAGGTCTATGGAGCATACGGCACTAAAATTCAGCTACGGATCTCGACAACAGTGCTCATGATACAGCTTAAGAGAGTCCGCCCCTAGAATCTATACCACTTACCGTTATTATCCCCAGCGGTGTACAATATCTTGCATGGAATACCGATTCACTTGGTTTCTGTATCTTCTTTTCTGCCAACATCATACCAAAGCTAAATAAATATTTTGTATTTCGTACTTTACATAGATTTCCGTTTTTCTGCTCTGAAATTAATCATTATACTTCGATACACCACTGGGCACCATGTTTTCTCGCTATATATATATATATATATATATATATATATATATGTGCGTGTGTGTGTGTGTGTGTGTGTGCGTGTGTGTGTGTGCGTGTGTGTGCGTGTGTGCGTGTGTGTGTGTGCGTGTGTGTGTGTGCATGTGTGTGTGTGTGTGCATGTGTGTGTGTGTAATCTATATATATTTTTTCTTGTTTTTTCCTATATATATAGCTGCACCCATGCTATATATATATATATATATATATATAGGCCCGTCTCTTATTGTAGATACTTGGTTTATGAAAATAATAATACTTGTATTCAAATACTAAGTTCTATCTCAATTTCTGTTCAAACACCGAATTTGTATCTATGTGTCCATGTAGCCAGCTCTCTCCACAAACACACACGCGCACACACACACACACACTAACGCGCGCGCGCACTCATATATAAGTTGCGAGATGCATTAGAGTTTAAACTCATTAAATACTTTGTATTTAATAAGCTTAGTATTTAAAATTATTAGCAGAAATTTACATAAAGATGTCTACACACACATATAAATTTCTATATAAGTACAAAGTAGTCTAGCTTCACGCCTATTTCCACCATTATTAGCGACATAAGTGAACTAATATTAGTTAACACATATGCAGCAAAATGTAACAACTAATTAATCAACGCCTGTATTGAATTGTAATCTAATGATATTGGTAATATGTTATGTAAGCGTACGAGTAGATCGTGAAGAGCGTATCATAATCATCTAACATTTATGAACTGTGATTGAAATTACTAATTAGCCAGCTGTTCAATGAGTATGATGAACACCGATATATACTTGCTGAGCACGCAATTATATTTCTGCACAGACTATTGCATATAGAATATCGTGTTTGATTATAGCGGAAAGAGAATTGGAAGTGAAATGCATTTAAAAACATGAGTCAGACAATAGTCTTTGGAAAACTTTGAAAGGTTGGTATAAAACATATACAAAAATATTATCATGTCTCCTTAACCACACACCACAGTTGGGGACATGTCACAATGAAAGTATTATATGACAAGAAAGCTATTACGTGACGTGTTCATATCGTCAATGGGACATCGTGCACGCATTGTATAAATTAAATGACAAATCGGTTTCATAGCCCTCTTTTTCTATTTTCTCATTGTTCACAGATTTGTAATCGTATGCATATATCCTGGGATATATCAAATATGACATAATGCGGTGTTGAAAGAAACATGACCTGTCCGATATGTAAAATATCAACGATGTTGGTGTGACACCAAAAGGAACCAAAGAATGGGATATTGTCAAGAAGTATGTTTCCCTGTGTTTTATTCGATGGTAACGAGTGACTGATCGCTTTTTCGCAATTGTTATGGCTGTCGATTAATGTAATACACGGAGGATTCACACAGAATACGTGGAACTATACATTTACCTCTATCATATGCTGGCAGTGTGAAAATTATATGCAATTTTGTATTAGCCCGATGCAGTGTAATAAACTAAATTTTCTAAGCAACGACAATTCTAATAACCTAAACTTTCTAAGAAACGATTGACCCTTGCCCTGTTAAAATATGATACATTCCTAGAAAGTATTGGAAAATGCTTCAATTTATTGGTTGACGGATATATATATATATATATGCATAACTACAGATACACCGATACGTTGATATATGCGTATATAACTATATATGTAGGTATACATATAAACTTACGCGCACACGCACTCACACGGCTATTATATATATATATATAATTTCAGGTTTCATGCAAATCAGCTACTTAAATAGTAAAGCACAAAGGTCGGGTCGGTAATATCGCTTTTGTGTGCGAATATTTGAGTAAACACAGATTTATACTCCGATTGTATGTGCAACGACTCTTCAGGTTGGCACATGAGTACAAACACTGTACCTATTGTACTGCACTCAACAAACTCCAGATCCAAGCAAACTGCAGGTTTCTAGTTAGGTGAATAATAAAAAATATAACAACAGTTGGATTGCGGTTCACTACAAGAGTTTCAGACGTGTACTTTTATATTTAGAGAGAGAGAAGTGTTAAGACAGACGGAATACCGCTAAGCATTTCACTCGGCTCGCTATCGTTTCTTATTTCTTATTGCCCACAAGGGGCTAAACATAGAGGGGACAAACAAGGACAGACAAAGCGATTAAGTCGATTACATTGACCCCAGTGCGTAACTGGTACTTAATTTATCGATTCCGAAAGAATGAAAAGCAAAGTCGACTTCGGCGGAATTTGAACTCAGAACGTAACAGCAGATGAAATACCGCTTCGCATTTCATCTGGCGTGCTGACGTTTCTGCCAGCTCGCCGCCTTGCAGAGTATAATATGGAAAAAAAAAATCAACATATGTATCATTTATATTAATATGCCTTTATTTCATTTAATTCATTCACTGGATTTATTATTCGTTATAATCAGTACCCCAGAAAGGCTTTGGAACTAAATGTTACGTAAAATCCATGTACCTATATCAAAACAGTATGTGTTTATGTCCAATATACAATTTTCGAATATGACATCCATACCAACAGTTTAATTCGAAGTGTTAATAAGTCTGTATATACAAATGTGCATACGCAAATATGATTATTCAGTAAAGTATTCGTATATAAAAGCGCATGAGCAACTTAAACGTATATATCCGTGTGTATGAGTGTGGTACTTGAGCGTGTGTGTGTGTGTGTGTGTGTGTGTGTGTGTGTGCGTGTGTGCGTGCATATCTGAATAACGGTTTATTGTTTGAGGAAGAAATAATCAAATCGGTGCTAAAGATCAACATTTCTGTAATCTACCTTTGATTCTATCGACCGCTTGAAATATAGCCTTTCTTACGTTGTTAACTATTGTCGTTGGAAACGACGAATTCTTAACCCTTAATTAAGCTGGTTATATTGATCAAAAGCTGTAATCTCCTCGATCGACGTAACCTTTGCTCACGTAACTGACAAAATACTAAATCTGAATTATAGTGAAACGGCTTAGTCATCGAGCCATCAACTCTGACCTCAAAGTATATTATATTTAGCTAGATATAATATACTTTGCTGATTATATCTCACGCGTCACCAGTGAGGAATCTTTCTTAAAAATCGTACTACTACTACTACTAAGAAGACGAAGAAGAAGAAGAAGAAGAAGAAGAAGAAGAAGAAGAAGAAGAAGAAGAAGAAGAAGAAGAAGAAGAAGAAGAAGACTGCAGTTTTCTCTGTTCGAAAATTTTCTTTGAAAATTTTACCCTCCTTTTCTTTCCTTTCTTCCTGAGTATTCAAAAAGATAAACATCCCTTTTATTGCAAAGACACGACAGTCTTGACTGATCGGACATACAGACGATCATCTTTACAAAATTTAGGAACTTTAATATTTAGAATTTTCTGTGAAAATTTCACCTTTTTTTTCCTGACTACTCAAATATGGAAACATACCTTTTATTGCAACAACACAATTAAATGCACGGTAGAATTTAAGGAGGTAAGCACATGCCGATATATACAACTTGTACAATTACAAAAACTGTAAACCAAAGTAAAACTTATAAAAAGAAAAGAAATATTCAAAAATTAAGAAGAATAATAAAAATTCAGAAATCCAAAAATTCAACGATGTGAAAGCGCCTCCCCCTTTGGGAGTTCTATTTATTTTTTTTATCTATTTATTTATTATATCTTTCACCGTTTTCTTCCTCTGTTTAGACGAACTTTCCTACCTTTTCGGATAAAACCTTTTGTAATCTTCGTCCTGTCTTTGTCCTTATATGTTTTTAATTGATATTAGCCCTTGTGGCCAATAAAACGAATTAATTATTAATATTATCATTATTCTGTCAGTACTTAAAAATAGAATGAAGTGAATTGGTTCTTTTCAAGGCTAAGTTCAGCGCTCTCATTGATTACTAGTAATGGTAAACACATTTGACCTCTGATGACCCCGAGAGTGTGAGGCTTCTTTTACCTCCTTATCGCACAGGAATGCAAAGGCCCATTGCTGATCTCCTCACTATCTGCCGAACCCATTTACAAATCTGTGGAATTTGGTTTATTCACTTAACTACTTCTTTCCTCATTTATGATTATCTCAAGTACGAGACAAGAGTTGAGACTAAACAACATCTAATAATACCACACAGTAGTAGCAGCAAAGGTACCAGATTTAAATAGATATCGGTTACACTGTAGCCATGGCTACAAATGTTAGCCACAACTGTACAGATCAAGGCACTATTGGTGGTAACTAATGAGCAATGCTGTAATAGCAAGGCTAACGTTACTGTAACGGTATTAATGGCCGAGTTGCCAATAGTGACAGACACAACAACCGTTTCTACATCTGCCAAAGACAGGGCTCAATGCTAATAATTTTGAGGCACACATATATGTCTAACGAGACAAAAAGGGAAACTACAATATTACACCAAATCGCTTGTCCTATACTTAATCTGGAAGCGCGTCCCCCAAGAGAGAGCCAGCCTGGGCTCGAAAAGTCATCCACTGGCACAAAATGTTCTCTGAATACGAACCGGGATGATCACTTGAATGGGAACTGTGTCAACTCGAGCCCTCCGGGTCCACCACCATACCCACCACAGAAAGGAATATGTAAGATGATCAATTGGACCTGAGAAGAGTATACAGAAGTAATATACGCCTAACTACTATGCATTAGGCAGGCCATTTGAGAAGAAACACACCGCACGCTCTTATCAAATGTGGAGAACACGAAATCAAGACAGCAGACTAAATGTGGATGTAAACAAGTTAGCAAACGTTAGGAGGGGTATCTTCAGAAATAACTGACTCAGATATAGTGAAATAACTGCGATTAAGCACGTAGCGGAAAATAACATAAATATAAGACAACAAGGAAATAAAGAACCAGACGAAGAGGACAACTCTTCACGAGTCTCAAATGAAAGACTGCCATCTGACCAGAACGCGCAAACAATTGGAGAAATAAATTGTAATGAACCTGATAAAGATAGGGAGGAAAATTGTAAAGAAACAATATTTGAAGACCACACGTTTACTGAAGAACATAGAGAGTCTATGACAGAATTGAAGCAGAAAATCTTAAATAAGTTTGCAGTTGTAAGATCCACTTCATATGATCTCAAATACAATCCAAAATAGAAAACAAATTAAAATTGGAAACTATGCAACAGAGGACATTTTACACGAACTAAAACCAAATCTTACTGAATTAAACGAAATTATTCCCCAAAGGGGAACATTTGTAAAGTTGCCATCATCCGAATTTGAACTTAGAACGTAAACGTAGACGAAATGCCACTAAACCTCCTAATTATAAAATTTCTAACTGCTCACAAATGTAGTGGTGGAAGTGTAATTATATACATATGCCTCGAATTGTTATGCCAATGTAAATTTCATCTGCATCAGAAGATATTAAATTATCCACCGTATTAACAACAGCGCAAAGCCCTTGAACGCATTTCAAGAAGTCTCTATTGCAAGAATTCCCAGTTCACCAGCGCCCAATCTAGACATTAATAGGTGCTAGGATTTTTCTCCTGTGACTACTTTTTACAAGAAATCGTGATTACAAATGACGTACTATTTTCAGTCTAAAAATGTTTTCTTGAAAATATACATCTAAAGTTGTCATATGCTGGTGTCATATACATTCGACAGTAATAGAAAATGATATTGCTCTTTATTCGATTGTAGTATATGTCATAACTTTATTGGAGATTGTAGAATGTCATATTTTTCCTATTACAATGTAATATTGAAGATATTTTGCGTTTGTTTTGGTTCAAAGAATTTGTTTCCAAACCAATATTCATTAGGTCTCTTCCTGTAAGTACAATTTATGTTATTCCTTGGTACTTATTTAGTAGAAACCTTAAACAATAGCATTTGAAAGCAGTGATATCACGAAACTATCTAAAGCATTTCACTATTCCATACAGTATCTAACACCGAAAGATTGCCTTTACTCGGTCGCTTGAGCATGCAACAGAGCGGCTACAATTCCCTCTGATTATATCACAGTCTTAAATAAAGAAAGTAGACATAAAATATTGGATTTTTACGTGACCCTTGCAAGCGTTGGTAGTCTGAGTTGGAATATCTTTGATATCAGTTGGAATCAATTAGTAAATTAGGTCCCAGTAGAAAAGTTATGTAGATATTTAACCGTAACACTTTAATCTCTAAATTAAACTAAAAGTATCTATAGCTGAGTTAAAAAGTTCCATTACAAGAGTTGCACTATGACTACGTTATCAATGACGCATGACTTTGATTACGTACAATGTTTAAATATTGTAGATTAATCAAACAGGATATGATAATATGCAGTTTCTCGCAAGGGATAAAGAACAGCGGGGTAACACAACTTAAACTGTTGGTTAAAAATGTCTACAATGACAAGTCACCTTTACCTTGGAATTCACCTTTCTAAGGACAATAATAACAAACGTCGTTTATGTAATTCGCACTTGCAATATGTTCACTGCGTAGTGAATTGTAAGCTTATCTTTCGGATGATGTTGATAAAATATATGTTGTTCATTCATACAGAGTGCATAAATCAAACCGGTCTCAAAATTTAGTCTACTTCTCGTGAAAAACCTATTAATAAAACTCTAGTTTTAGTCTTTTGTCTAAAAGAGATATTTTATGAGTTTCTCAAAACTTCATTTAGCTTATCAAATATTTAGTAAAGTTATTAATTATTATAAATCTTTGTAAATTAATAGCTAAAATTTTCACTGGCTTTTGGATAATATTCGCTACTTTTTGAAGAAAAAAAAAGAATGTAGGATTGATAACGTGTACAAAGGGTCAGTGATTGAAATGCTTACGTGCTGTAGAGCGAATCTATCCCCATGTAATCTATCCCCAAAATAACAGAAATGTTCAGGTGCGAGGATATGTGTTAGGCATTTACGTACATTGATTATTGTTGCTTCCTGTGCTTATCCATCAGTACTTCCTGTTTGACACGTTCCAGCACACACGATAAGATTTTAGTGTGTTATCTTATATGTAAATAGCAATCTTCGTCTGCCTATCTGTCTCTCCGTCTGTCCGCGTGTATCTGTTACCGTTTTGCTGCCCAAACCAAGGAACCAATCTTCATCAAACTTACATGTTGAACTAATATCCAGTTCAACTAATACTTCGAACCAAAGTAAGCCATAAAATAACTTCCGTTCGCGCACACATGTGCGTGCACACATGTGCGTGCACACATGTGCGTGCACACACACACACGTGTGCACACACACACACACGTGTGCACACACACACACACGCACGCACGCACACACAGACTAGGACAAATTTCTGCATGAATTATGATATTTCTTGCTATATGCACGTGCAAAATTACAGCTCAAATCCAATTGAAATCATCTTTTTCTAGTCTGTAATTCATGTTTGTGATAAATGTAGCTTTCAAAAAGCTACAAACTCTCAATGTTTCACTTTTAGCTTTTTGCAAGGTGAGAAAATTTCTTCAGGAACAATTCAGTTTACCTGTTGTTTCTAGCATGTCGGATTTTCTGGTGTTGCTCTAATATTTTTTACATCTGCTATTTCTGTACAATTCTACGCATGCGTGAAACAATAGACGAAAGTAAAAGAGAGCATTTCTAGCTTTTTTGAAAGCGGTTATCTGTGATAGTTGGGCGAGGTTTTGAAAGGGACATTAAGCGTTTCCTTAAGAAAAATTAAACTTTAAAAACTATGTATATTTCCCAGATTCGTAATCTCTTTAAAAATATTGTAAAAAAGCAATTGCGATGGGGACGGGGGGAACCCAAATTTTGGAAACATGATTTCTGGACAAAATCATATGAACTGCCTTTTATACGATGAAACAATACATAGTTTGCGATCCTTCTTCAGAACAGAAACCCATGAAAATTGTACCCTCCCCACTTCACTTTTATACAAACAATAGCTTCCATTACGCCAGTAACCCAGGTCACTATATATCAGGTGTGCTGATTCTGCCCATAAGAAAGTAACAAATAATAAAATATGACTCAGGCCATAATACCTGGGCAACGCCGGGATGCATTGCTAGTATTCTATATAAGAAAGAGTGAGATATTTATCAGCGAGGAGGAAAAGTGTGTTTGGATTTACGGGCAATGTCATATTAAATAGCGCAAATCACTGTACACTTATTTTCATAGAGACCTGTGTGTGTTGAAGCAATTAACTGAACCCTAATTATAATTATGTTTATAATTATAGAATATTTGTATAATTTTACCTGAAAAGGCTATTTTAACGTACCGATCTACTTGGTAAAATTATTAGTTATAAATTAATTAATTGATTAATTATTCAATTTTACCCTTTTATTATTAATATTGAAATTATTTTTTACTCCCAGATAGAAATCTGCAGTTTGTAGTAAGGATAAATACGTGTTCACATTCGGTTGTATATTTTTGGAAGCGTTGGCTGGATGTCAGTTACGCGATGGCGCGCGATCACGTACATATTTAATCCTAGCACTCTCAAATTTATATTTGCGCTACTGCACTGAAGAGGTAAAATAAGAAAGTAAATATAACTTTACTTTAATCCCGAAATGCGTATGTAGCTAATCTGAGTCGCGTGGATTCGTTATTATTATTATTTTTTTGCCTACGTCCAAAAGTGTGTTTACTATCTGGGAGATATTTACGGTAGCAGAAAAGGAATTTTAACTCCTATTTCTACATTCGGTGCGTGGTGAAGCAATTAGCTGAACCCAGCCACTTGGCTGAAACACATAAATAAAATATATATATATATATATATATATATATATATATATATATATGTGTCTGTGTGTGTGTGTGTGTGTGTGTGTGTGTTTGTGTGTGTGTGTGTATATCGGTTGCAAATGATGCAGGGGAAGTGTTTT
>NC_068988.1:17200679-17202478 GCF_001194135.2 Octopus bimaculoides | reverse complement strand
AGTATGCACTTAAAAATGAAGGTGGGAAAACTTGTCGGTTAAAACCTTTTGCAAATCCGCAATAACCATTACGATCCTCTCTCGCTTTATTTTCAAAGAAAAATGAAACATAATTTAAGAAAAACAGGGAGTTTAAAAAAATCTTTTATTTAAAACGTTTTATGATACACACCTATCACGCAGAAAATGCTACATTCCAAATCTTTTCTGATTGGGTAAACACGATTACTTTACACCACCCTACCAATAAATCCTGACATTTCAGTAATGCTTTTGGGAATATTTCTTTTAATTATATTTTTCAAATATGGACGGTACGAATCTACAATTTGTACCGTCCTCGCTTTTTTTGTCACTCAGACGTGTTGATGTTTTTCATTATTATGCTTCTCGTGAACACGTTCTATGGAATGTTGATCCTGCTGAGATTTGCGAAAGCCTTCATATTTTGTAAGTTAAAATTTTAAGCCCCTCTCTGTATCAAGAAAGTCCGTCCGTGTGTGTGTGTGTTGTGTGTGTGTGTGTGTGTGTGTGTGTGTGTGTGTGTATGTGTGCGTGCATGCGTGTGTGTGTGCTTGTGAGTAAGAAAAATTATATTTACAAGTAGAGAAGTAAGATTATCTTGTATATGCTTTTTTAATTTCTCACTGTTGCCTTAATGAAATTCCTTACACATGCATATGCACACTCAGAGACATACACACAGATACGCGCACTGCGTGAGTGATATAAGTCTTTTAAGAGTGTGAGAGAGAGAGAGAGAGAGTCTGGTAAATATATAGAGATGAGAAATCGACAAATAGATGATGATGAAACTTTAAAATTAAATGAAGTGTACAGCTCTATATTTAAGAGATGAGGAATTATCTACATTATTTTCATCTGACGGATATATGTCTTCATCTTGTTTGGTGTTAACACAACGTTTCGGCTGATATACACTCCAGCCTCAGGTGTCTTGGAGAAATTTCGAACCTGGGTTCTCATTCGTAAAGTATTTTTCGATGTTATTATTATTATTATTATTATTATTATTATTCAGGTCACTGCTTCGAATCGAACTCGGCATCTTGGCGATAGTAGACCACGTTCTTAACCCCTACGCCACGGGCATAGGGCGTAGTGGTTAAGAGTGCGGGCTAGAACACCAAGATTCCGAGTTCGATTCCAGGCAGTGACCTGAACAATAATAATAATAATAATAATAATAATAATAATAATAATAATGATAATATCAAAAATACCTTAGGAATGAGAACCCAAGTTCGAAATTTCCACAAGACACCTGATGAAATCTGGAGGATATATCAGCCGAAACGTTGTGCTAACAACAAACAAGATGAGGACAAATATCCGTCAAATGTAAATAATGTAAAACTTAAGTGAGCAGTGCTCAAATTTAGTATATTGATGTCATTTTTTTACGCTGAATCCGATTTCGGGATTCATTTATTCAAGAAAAAAAATGCTTAGGGAAACGTTACAGAGGTGTAAAGTAATCGTGTTTACCCAATCAGAAAAGATTTGGAATGTAGCATTTTCTGCGTGATAGGTGTGTATCATAAAACGATTTAAATAAAATAAAATTAATTAAGTAATATGAAGTGAGAGAGGGAGAGAGTGGGGAAGCGAGAGAGAGAGGGGGTAAGGATAGTATGCGTGAGAGATAATACATATACAAAGAGAGATTACAAAAAGGAGAAGAGAAAATGAGGGAAAGAAGCTGGTGGAGACAGACAGAGATTGAGAGATTTGTCGATCCAGAAGTTGAGTTATTTCTCATAGTAAATCATATATAT
>NC_068988.1:17197032-17199629 GCF_001194135.2 Octopus bimaculoides | reverse complement strand
ATTTAATACTCTATATTTAATACTGAATATTTCATTATTCAATAAGACATTCAATACTTCATTTCATTTTACTATTTATATTATACATTCCATATTATATATCCCACATTAATTTTATAAGAATATAAATAAAACATAAAAAAACAGACAGAGTTGGAACTCTTTTAAGTAATATATTCCTCTATACACGATCATACAGAAGCCTTTTTTATATTTTTCTATTTTTATTCATACATATATATATTCCAGCATTCATACATATATTGATGCATCCATATGAATGCTGGAATATACGCCTTACTGCAAAACGGAATAATTTACTCACTAAATTAAAGCCTATAGTGACTGACTTATAAAAAGGCACGTGCTTACTGCATCCGCATGACTCAGTGTGTAAAAAGACTGGCTGTTTGATTAGCAGACACCGCCTACCGCGATTTCATATTGTTTCCATCAACTGAAGTTCGCTTACAAAACGTGGGGGTAGCCGAAATTATGGTAATAGACACATAACTAATATGTCATGCATTATGATTGAAACTGTTGTCTTATAATTAACTGACGAACTTCTTATCCCATCAGCTATGACTGCCTCCATATACATAAGCATTTCGTACGAACATATGCGCAAGAATTTAAATTTTCATGATGCTATAAAACCATTTTAAATAAAGCATTTTTGCTGTGATGATTAATGAAAACAAAAGATCAAATGTTTTTGATAGATATCGTTTGAAGTCGATCATTCTATGGTTTATTACCTTTAATGTAAATGATCGATTTCCATTATCTTTCAAAACTGTCGACCATTAGAATGGATGCTGTAATACTAAAAATACGAAAACATAGCATTTTTTAAAAAAATATGTTAGGCAAGCTATCGATTGCATGCAGTAAACTGTATTCATGAAAAATATAGCATAAACGTGATTAAATTACATTTCTGAACATTATTAACATTATTAAATTATATAACAAACTGTGGAATAATAATTAAGCTAGAACATATAGGAGCTGTTGCAGTTAACAAAACTTGTGTTCAAGTGAAGAATAGTAACGAAGGGAAGTTATCCATATGTATTTCATACTTCATATTTATTTCTTCATAAGTATAAACGTACAGAAGCAAAACAGTATAGTGATAGACTAAATTATGGACCTGCACGTACTAAAAAGAATTAACACATTCTGTCTACGCTATGGTATATAGAGTAATTTTAATCCAGTGTGAGCAAACAATATGTATGTATTCATGCTTGTATGTAATGGTATGTATATGTACATATATACACATATTCATTCAAGCATCATTATATCTCTTTGGAAAGTCCTGCATTTTTGACAAGATCATATCAAGGGAGCTTCTTCTAAACTTACTTTAAAATAAGCATTAGCTTTTACATTTGTATGCTTGTTTCCTGTTCCTTTCATTGAAGATTTCTTCTCAAAATAGCGCTATAATTAATAGCTATTCTACTCTGTTAAAACGCGTATAGATCAGACACAAGTAATTCAAAACGGGCTCTTCAGGAATGTGAGCTGTAAGGAATATTCGGTCTGTCTATGGAAATAAAGTGTCTGAACATGCCACCAATGTTTCACCAGTATCCGCCTGTAAAGTTTACTCTCATAGAATCCCCACGATCTAAGCGACTAACGTTTGTCAAAACTGACCACATGAAAACTGGTATTGAGCAAAATCCAAAGCAAACTGCAAGTGACTTAGCAAAACAGTCCGGTTCAAGTCACTCTCTGATCATTAAACACAATCATGAACCACGAGAAAACGTCTATAATGGGTAGCTTATACTATGACAAATGCTCAGTGTAATTAAAGTGTTGTCCCCCGCAAATGATTGAAACTTTGAGTTGCCACTGAAACTTTCCTCGCTAGAACCATCCAAAGAGATGAAAAGTAGGTTTTCTATAAATATGTCAACCAATAGTAAGGTAGAATCTATCCTTAAAACAAAATTATACAAGTCCGCGATTGGTGAGATATGAAGTGTATCGCTTATCCTTTATCCGTCATTCTCGGCTTCATCAATTACGCATCATTATTAATTCCACTGGTTCCAACCTGTATCAGCATTCTGGTTACGCTTGACCATGAATACTGTGGCGGAGTGTGAGTACGCAGGGGAATATGTATGTGGCGAGAGTATTGTATTTTTTATAGCTGGCGTGGGGGGGGAGCAAATTGGGAGTGTGTACGTATGTATCTGTTGCGAACGTTCTTGCTGGTTGCTTTTTGAAAGGTAACAATTTCTGGCTGTGTTTCCTTTTAATTCTTATCAATGAAGACTTACCTTACTGCATCACCTCAGCAAATGCACTTCAGTCTGTTTGAATATGAGATCTAGACAAGCCATTCATTTCCTTTTGAGGTGATCCAAGAAAAGTGTAATTAGGTTACATAATGATGATAAAAATCAATATCTACATATTTTTATCACTTCGAGTCGAGTTGTCTCCACTGCCCTGAGGCACTCAGTGTTCTTTAAAACATGGCTTTCAGTAGGGAGCTTTTTCCGGACACTCAAACCTAGCAAATGTTCATTTACAAAAGGTATATGAACAATATATACGTCACAGAA
>NC_068988.1:17195839-17196675 GCF_001194135.2 Octopus bimaculoides | reverse complement strand
AACGGGAACGTGAAACTCAGAGTAACGGTTTTTTTGTTATATTTCTACTGCTTTTAAATAAAGTATATATATATATATATATATATATATATATATATAGTTGAAATTTTTCAGAGAGACAAAATATGACAAGTGACAGGTGTATAAACAACAAACTGGTGTATTAGTTTGACGCTCGGGAAGGTGAGAAACTCCTTTACGTTTCAAGCCTACGCTCTTCAACAGATAGGAAGACGAGGAATTAGAGTGAAAATCAAAAATAACTTGTATATATATGAAAACACATGCAACAACATGTACACTTCCTTCTTATTAGTCAATTTATTAAACATCTAACCAACAAACTAATCGATTGTTTTTCTAATCTGAGGATTAAGCAATGATGGTATGCATACACAGAAGAATACTGCTAATTCTCGAATAGGCTCAAACCATAATTCGAACAGAGACAGCAAGTCATTAATGGGCAACGACGTAATGACTTTGACTGATAAACAATTCATTCTTTAACCAGCACATTAAACAAGCAATTGGTTAGTTCGTTGTTTATTTATTTAATTATTTAACCAATCAATTAAAGATAATGAAGCGATATTTTACCAGTACAAGTGTCATTATTAATGGCGTAACGAAATACCAAGATAGAGAATTTTTTTTAACACAGAATTCACATCATGAATCTTGCAAACTACGTTAAAGATCTATCTATCTATCTATCTATCTATCTATCTATCTATCTATCTATCTATCTATCTATCTACATACCTACCTACCTATCTATCTGTTTGTCTGTCTATCTGTCTATCTATCAAGGTATGTATATTTGTATATATATA
>NC_068988.1:17188250-17195075 GCF_001194135.2 Octopus bimaculoides | reverse complement strand
ATATATATATATATATATATATACTCTTTTACTCTTTCACTCTTTCACTTGTTTCAGTCATTTAACTGCGGCCATGCTGGACCGCCACCTTTAGTCAAGCAAATCGACCCCAGGAATTAATTTTTGTAAGCCTAATGCTTATTCTATCGGTCTCTTTTGCCGAACCGCTAAGTTACAGGGACGTAAATACACCAGCATCGGTTGTCAAGCGATGTTGGGGGGACAAACACTGACACACAAACATACACACAAATACACATATATACATATACATACATATATACAACGGGCTTCTTTCAGTTTCCGTCTACCAAATCCACTCACAATGCTTTGGTCGGCCCGAAGTTATAGTAGAAGACACTTGCCCAAGGTGCCACGCAGTGGGACTAAACCCAGAACCATGTGGTTAGTAAGCAAGCTACTTACCACACAGCTACTCCTGCGCCTACTACACAGCCATTCAGAACCATATACTGCTTAAACAATCAAAGACAAGAATTCATATGAAACTAGCTACTGCCAACCTCCTAGAACTCACAAGAGTAAAAAAGAGAGATAGAGAAAGACAGAAAAAAGGAAAATATCCCTTGCATTTGAAAACTATGGAAATATATTTAAAAAGATTTCATTTAATTTTTCCACAATTTAATAGTTTTTCTTGCTTTACTCTAAGTTGAAAAAGTTGCAAAGACTGAAACCGGTACAAAAAGTTCTTCATAATAAATTATTTTACCATTCTCTACCTTGTTTTATTTCCCTTATATATATATATATATATATATATATATATGTATACGTATATTATATTATATGTATATAGGTATAAATTGGTGTGCGTATATATATACATACATTCAACCTACAACCCAATATCATATAAAAATCTTACATATAATCGGAGCCATTTTTAGGGAGATGAAATTAAGAATCCCCTGTTAATACTTCTCTCGGTCTTTGTTGTTATTTTTATGCTCTTTCTTGAAATCGCTAAAAATAGCAGTATTTCTGTAACTAGTGACAAACAACTAAAAATAAAAATGGACTAGTGATGTAACATTGAAGTTTAGGAAACTAATGATTTATTTTGTTTAAATCTGGTACATCCGGAGAGCAGTACATGATAAATGTGTAAAAAATCCGCAAAACAAACGAATGACAGTGTTATGCCGAGCTGGAATTAACTTTTGAATACATCTACTACGCACACGCGCATGCTTCATACACAAATATATACGAAGAATAAAAGAATCCTCAAAGAAATCTGATAGATTTTCTAAGGAAAAAATGAATCGCTGACGTCTAATATTCATGGTCAGCTAAATTCTAACTTGTCAGCTATAGACGCTATCGCACATGTTGTAAATTGTCGATAAATCAATTTTAAATAATAAAGTGCAATCGATGAAATTCAGCAAAGCATAAATGTCAAAAAAATAAATATATATATAATATATACCATCAGGTTGGACAACCGATAAAATACGATAAAATGAAAATAATTATAAAATATTCGAATGAAACATAGATGCCAAAAGCACAGTTGGAGAATTCTGGAAAACTTTCATAAAATCGACACATTCTATGGTGTAAAGTGAGAAATGATACCGTACTATATTGTATAAAATAAGAAAGTTTGTGGAGGAGGTTAGCTTCTGGAGTACTTCTAAAATAAATCTATTGCCATTTGAAGACGTTTGTCGAAGAGAAAATACAATATAATAACACTCATGTTTATCCCTTGAGTATTTCTGGCGAAATACTTGGTCTCGTGTAGAAAGACATTTGTAAATCAATTTGATCGAATACGATCAGGTATGACATAGTGTGTACATCAATACACATACATACATTCATAAATGTATGTTTAGGACTTAGTTGGACGTACTGACACCGGTACTATATTTTAAGCCCGACACATTTGGTATCATTTCGTTTGTTGAACCACAATGTTTTAGGGACTTATCGAAACAAATATATAGAAGACAAATAATGAAGACATACAGATATATTTCCACCACGAAATTCACTCATAAGATTGTGGTGGGCCAAGAGCTAGAGTGGAAAACACTTGCCAAATTACGGCGTAGTGAGACTGAACCCAAAACGTATGGTCAGCAAACAAATGTCTTAACCACACTTACGTTCAATAATAAATATACATAAGTTTATTTATAGATGTTTGTGCACGTGAGCATCGGTGGATATGTGTGTGTCTGTGTATGTCTTTGTGTATGTAATCTGAAATATAATGGACTAGCGGATATATGACTTAAAGTGTCCCCATAATTACAATTCCACTTATATCAGTGAAGACACTTCTCTTCGACGGGATGTCATCCGACTAACGAATGTAATGTGATGAACTGTCAGAAACATTGAAATAAAATCCCCTAACATTATAAGGTAGTTCTCTGTGAGAAGAACATAGTGAATAGTTTGGTCCTAAATATACTGTGTTTCAGAAGAGAAAGGCGATGATTTTAATCGAATGCCAGTGAAAAGAAATCAACGTGACGGGCTTGACTGGGAATTAATAAAAACATTCCGTAACCATACAAATTCATTGCATTTTCTACACTGAGAGAGATATTTATTCCTAACTGTTCTGTCATCTCTGATCAAGTGACGCTTTTGAAATGCTGGACCATATAAAAAAAAAACAGTATTCCATACTTGGGTTTATTTCTATTACTATTTGCTAAATAAAAATATCACTGTTTATTCTGGTGTTACTGTTTTATAGCATATTTTCGTGTTCCCCCTATCAATATTACATATAGAGTGGTTTATGACACATAGTTTTATAGATGACAACGAATTGGCTGCCAAGAATCTTGAAAGACGAAAACTGGGTCCAAATTATCTTTTAACAAAATGACTTAATGTGTTTCCAAATTTTGTATATGTTGTTAGTTTCACCTTGAAGCTGGTGTTGCATCCATTGCTTTTGCTAGGGAACTTGTAATCTGAATAAATCCCTTAACATTTCTCTTAGACAAATGAAACAAGAAACTTGTTAAAACATGTGCAGGATGGTAATTCTGTATGAGGGCTATTTAAGGGTTCGTTTGACTACTACTGATGGGGAAGAATGTGGATATAATAAGAGTTAAGATGGTAGATATAAGCTCGGTGACATCGGTGAGGTGGAACTGGTACGAGGCCAACCAGTTCTGAAGAACACTTCTTTTATAGTAGTTGATGAAAAAATAATGAAGGAAGTAAATGCAGAACTGACCACTTCATGCCAATCAATTAGGTATCCTATTTCTTGTCGTAGCTATTGTTCTTGTAATTATTAGTGTTGTTGTGAAAATTCAAATGAACCATGATAAACAAACATTATGAACATAGAGAAACCGAGAGTAACCATTTTCCTGTTGGTAGCATGTATAGCTTCATTGCGTAACATATCATGTTCGTATATTTAAAAGAAAACTTGTGATTTAAAGAAGATTAGTTGCTATTTCTTGCAGGTCAATTGACAGTGTAAACGCTTCAGACTTGAGCGTTGAGTAAGCTATGTCATTCATCGTTATCGTAGTGAAAGGAAGAAGATAAGTAGGTAAGATGTGAGATGTGTTGATAGAGCTGGAAGCGTTTACGCTATTACTTGCAGCGAACAAAGACAAATCAATGGTGTGCCAATGGTTTTCTAGTATTGGCTTACTGATAGCAGCATCTTTACTGGATCAGCTCTAAAAGAAAAAAATGTGTGTTTGCTCATACACACACACACGCTCACACACACGCACGCACACATACACACGGACACATGTAACTCAAAGTAATGAAACAACTGATATGCCAACTGTTTGTTTACTTTCTAAGTATTCTTTCAAACAACCCACGTTCGGGCGCACGCGCACACAAATACACACACACACACACACAAAATCTTCTATTTTCACAGCTAATCTGCGTTGCGTTTTCCTTTAGTTCATGTACAATACATACATACATGCATTCATTCATACATACGTTTGTGTGTGTGTGTGTGGGGGGGGGTCTGTGTGTGTCCACCACCATATAGAAGACCTGCACACTCGCTGGATCTAGTATGATTATCACTGACATCAGCAGAATTGTCTGAATGATTCTCTCACTAAATATTAGAATAACAGAACCGGAATTCACTTCGATGCATGCACAAGAGCTGTATGCATACCACTCACTGAAACGTATTTAAAACTCGATATGGTAGATGCAGAAATAAAGAAGCCAAAGTATGCTTTATCGTGAAACAACAAAGAAGACAGAGGACACGGTGGAATTTCACTGTACGCCTATGAAGACCTCACACCCCGTCTTTTGTTATACTGGAACTCGGTGTGTGACATAGTAATTGTACATAAAAGACAAGTCAATATAGTTATGTGTACTCTTTATCACCCATTAGATTCTCCGAATCCCATTGAAAGTTTTGGAGACTGCATGGCAAAAAGCCATTTAGAACAACGCGTCAGTGTACGTCTCGGTGAGACTCAGCCTGCCTAACGTAGGATGTCCTGAGGATCTTCCCCTTTCAAGAATGACGTGGTGTAAACAGGCATTTGGAATTCATGCTCAATCTCGTAAACAATTAGTATTCCAACCAGGTAAAACAATATTCTTCACCTCTACTTCACAAACAATATGTTACTTATCAATGATGCGAAAATTCCAACAACGCTAATCTCAGATCACAGTATAATAAAGCCGATCATGTATGATCCAAAGGAATCCGCGGACATGCATCCTACGCGAAATAACCAAAATCTATCCAAAGTAGAGGCGGGAAATATATCTTCAAACGCGCGCGCACACACACACACACACACACACACACACACACACACAAACATACAAACATGTGTGTGTATGTTTGTGTGCTTGGTACCACGATTCAAAAATAAGTGCTGGTGCCGATTATTTCGACTAAAATTCTTCAAGGCGATGCCCCAGCGCAACTGCAGTTCGATGCCTAGAACAAGTAAATGGTAAATGGTAGCAGATAATATATGCATACTTACGTGCACATAAAAAAATATATATTTACACACGTATATACATATACATACGTATGTGCACACATATATTCATACATACATATATTCAGTATATGTCAGAGTGTGTGTGCGCGTGCGCGTGCGTGCGAGCGTGTGTATCATACATAAAGAACCTTACGTTAGAAGTATTAAT
This sequence comes from Octopus bimaculoides, assembly GCF_001194135.2. Classification (NCBI taxonomy): domain Eukaryota; kingdom Metazoa; phylum Mollusca; class Cephalopoda; order Octopoda; family Octopodidae; genus Octopus; species Octopus bimaculoides. The sequence continues at coordinate 17,189,894 of NC_068988.1, read as the reverse complement.
GAATGGCATGCATTTGTATCAGTGCAGTCTTGACTGCTAATAAGCCCTCTCCAAGCAAATAACATTTGATTCTAAATATTGAGTTACCTGAAGTGCAGTAATATGAAGAAAATTATTTAAGAAAGGCAATGTAATTATTCACAGCCGCTGTCGGCAATTGACGTGCATTTCATTAATATCCTTGTTAAACTGTTTACTATTGAACGATGAGTTACCAACTAAATTATATAAACAAATTTTGAACAAGTTTGAGGGGAGGAAGACATTGATTTCATCATGTCTATTATTTGATTTATAATTTTATATATCGAACCCGAAAATATGAATGGCAAAGTTGACCTCGGCCGGATTTGAACCCAGACAGTAATAGGTAGGAATTAACATCGGTAGACATTTTGATCGACTCTCTATCCATTTTACCAGTTTGTCGCTTTAATAATAATAATAATAATAATAATAATAATAATAATAATAATAATAATAATAATAATAATAATAATGATAATGATAATAATAATAATAATATCCAACGTAAAACACTTTCAATACAGTAAATATAAGAGCATCACAGCAAACCACAGCACATACCCAAGGCACACAGAGCTGCACTCGGTAGTGCAATGAAAGCACGTTATAAAAATAAGACTAGAGTAATAATAATAATAATAATAATAATAATAATAATAATAATAATAATAATAATAATAATAATAATAATAAGAAGAAGAAGAAGAAGAAGAAGAAGAAGAAGAAGAAGAAGAAGAAGAATTTGACAAGATCAGTGAATGTAAAGACGTGCTAATAGAAATTGAAAAAATGTGGCATCTCAAGGCGACTACCGTACCAGTGATTATAGGATCTCTAGAATTGAAGAAAAAAGTTACTGAAACCTATTTGAAAATGATACCAGGCCTACCATCCCTACAGGAGGTGCCAAAGATCTTGTTAATTGGAACGACTCATGTACTGAGACGCGCATTATCGCTGTGAAAGCAACATCCATTCATGTATTTATTTATTATTAATTTTTTAAATCCATATTTTACCTGTGAATTTGCGTATGTAAATGTAAACTGGGAATGCATATAATGAGCTTCTCTGCCCCAGGTGTACGGAAAACACTCGGCGAGAAATGGAAGAAAATTTGAAGAAATACGAAAAAAAACAACAACATAATAATAATATTAATCCATTACAATGAAGACGCAAAGCCTGAAATTTAGGAGAGGAGCCTATTCGATTACATTGATATTAGTGTTTCACTGGTAACCAATTCATCGACCCTGCATGGATGAAAAGCAAAGTTGACCTCGGCGGAATTTAAATTCAGTACAAAGATATGGATAAAATACCTCTTCGCATTTTGCCCATCGTGGTAACGATTCTGCTAGCTCACCGCCTTAATAATAATAATAATAATAATAATAATAATAATAATAATGATGATGATGATGATGATGATGATGATGATAAGAAGAAGAAGAAGAAGAAGAAGAAGAAGAAGAAACAGAAGAAGAAGAAGAAGAAGAAGAAGAAGAAGAGGGAGAAGAAGTATTAGAAGAAGAAGAAGAAGAAGAAGAAGAAGAAGAAGAAGAAGAAGAAGAAGAAGAGGGAGAAGAAGTATTAGAAGAAGAAGAAGAAGAA
>NC_068988.1:17182962-17186330 GCF_001194135.2 Octopus bimaculoides | reverse complement strand
ATATTGATATGAGATCACCATGTCGCGCACATATGGTTGTGATGCATGTGCCTGGTGTACCCTTATCAGACGGGCAGTCATGATGGGTATACTGGGTTTCGTATATTTTACCCCAGTGTCACTTTGATGGCATGCACTGCTCTCTCACTCAATATTAATAATAATAATAATAATAATAATAATAATAATAATAATAATAATTTGCACGTGTATATACAAATCAAAAGAGGAAGTGAAAGATGGGGTCTCAATAACAACTCTCGTGGGAACCCCACAAAATGACTCATGAACTCATGATGCAACGTAGCAAAGAAAGAATTAACGGTGAGAATGAAGCTATAGCCGATCCTGTTGAAGGTTTCCTGCCCTTCAAGTCCGAAACTGTCCGCATCAGGGGGAGTGATCTGACCACGGACGGTCGTTAAGTCACATTAGATCACATACATGGTGTGTGCAAAAATAGACATAAGTGGATGAAGGAAGATTACGATGCAGTTATTGAATGCCATGAAAGAAGACGCAGAATAAGCCGACGTAGCTTAAAATTTTAGATGATGATGATGATGATAGTAAGAAGAAGAAGAAGAAGAAGAAGAAGAAGAAGAAGAAGAAGAAGAAGAAGAAGAGCAAGAGAAGGAGGAGAATATGCACAGACCAGACACAGTCGAGATGGCTGCTACATTCACTTTACATAGACAGCTAGATGTTGTGGCCATGGCGGATCACATGTCACCAGTCTGCCGTGAAAGTAGACAAGAGACCGTAAAAAAGATGGTACTTAATAATGGCTTTCTGGAATATGCTGTCCAAATGGAACAAAAGTGATGAAGAATGACCATCCAGACATAGAAATCGAGCACAAGAAAAATAAATGAATAAAAACATGCATACACAGTAAAGTCTATTACATCTTCTTACCAAAATATTGTAGGGAAGAAGAGGAAATGCTGTCAAAACACATTATTTTTTGAAATACCGATATACAACCTGTAGAAAAAGAGTATGAAAATGAAAAGTGTTTCAAGATTAATTGGAACATTATGGACGATAATAAATACTATGAAAATATATATCATAGTACTAAATACTACACGCTGTCCAAAAAATATCTATGCTACAAGAAGCAAAATACAATCTACATTTTACTTAAGACAATATCGATTGGATAGAATAGCTTCATAAATAGATAAATGCATGGCTTATACAATGGGTACATGGTAAAATATAAGACAATTCATGTAAGATATATTCCTGGAAAATAGTACTCAATGAAATAACAAAACTTGGGTGTCACACACACTCTCCACAGCAGATGAGATAATAATGCGACAGAGATAAAGCGAAACCTCTTATTATAACTTATTAATACAACTCAGTGACATGAGACATTTGTATTCTCCAACACCTAAAAATTACGAATACATGTATTTCTGTGGTGCACGTGTACCAGGCGGTACTGTAGAATATTTTATTAAACAATCGAAGGCTTAAAAAATAAAACAAGAATGAGAATATTTCTTAAAACAAAATGTCAGTTTATCGATACCGAAAGACTATGCCACAAAGTATTTCGTCCGGCGTGTTAACGATTCTGTCCCTTTGCTGCGTGAAGGGTGATAGTGATGATGATGATGATGATGATGATGATGATGGTGGTGGTGGTGGTGACAGTGGTACTGGTAGTTGTGGTGGTGGTGGTGGAAAAAGAATTATTTCAAATTTTGGCACAAGGCGAACAATTTCGGATGGGCTAAGTCAATTCAGCTGGCGCTCATGTTACCGACTTCAAAAGGCAAATTGAACTACGCGAATTTGAATTCAGAATGCGAAGACAGATGAAATGCTGCTAAGTATTTTGCGCGGCGTGCTAACCATTTTGGCAGCTCGCCGCTTTAATAACGATAATAATAATAATAATAATAATAATAATAATAATAATAATAATAATAATAATAATAATAATGATAAAAATAATAATAATAATAATAATAATAATAATAATAATAATAATAATAATAATAATAATAACGATAATAATGATTATTATTATCATTAAAATTTTTAGCACAAGGGCAGCTTGGGGGAGGTGGGTATGAGACGATTACATTGACCCCAGTGTTCAAGCGGTAGTTATTATATCGACCCCGACACCTACCTTCTGCATCCACGTTTATACGGGCTGCGTTATCCCTTCAAATATCCAAGTTCCTTTGCAAAGGCTTGAAGGCTGACACATGTGCAACGGTAATACGATTCATCTGAATTTCACCAATGCTCAGCGATCCAGCCTCTGAAAACGTGACAGAATCTGGCCGCCACAAGGATAGCCTCCAAGTATTTGCGGTCTTTACTCACATAATAGATTCCTGTTATCCCTTGACACAGAAGAAATGTAGACGCAGACACATTTATGTGACCAAAGTACTATACAAGGACATAGAACGGTAAAGATGATTTATAGAAGGCAGAAAATGTTACCAACATCAACCAGGTGTAATAGAAGACCAACAGTATAAGGTCTTATGGGAGTTTTAATATACAGACTAATCAAGAACCACAATCAAGTTGACTAGATATTATGTTTCTGGACGAGGAGGAGAAAGAGTGAATAACCATAGATGTAGCTATATCTGTAGACGTATATGTAACAATCAAAGACAGGAGGAAACAGGAAAATATCAGGATTTGGCTAAAACAATACGAAAATGGTGCAGGGTTTCTACAAAAGTAATCCCAGTAGTTTCAGTTGCTTTAAGTACCGACACCAACAGACTTGGAAGTTTTCTTATTGGGGCTGGTGTGACTACGAGAGTTGAATTCTGGACCCCGAGCAATTTAACCTTTCCTTTCGTCAAGGGCCGAACGACGGCATCGAACGACATGAACCAACCTCTGCATATGCTCAGCTGCAGGGCCATCGATGTTTACGGGATCATCATTGCTCCTATCGTCGCTTCGTCTCCTTTAAGTTTGTGTCGATGATCTCGGTTACCGAGACAGCCGAAAGGAAACTGGCTGTAACTGGATACCAAGGACAAGGATTCTGAATGTAAAACATTCGTGCACACCGTGGACAGTGATAATAAGAATAAGAATAATAATAATAATAATATGAAGAATGATGATGATGATGATGATGATGATGATGATGATGATGATGATGATGATGATGATGATGAGGATGATGATGGAATAACTCAAATATAAACAAGTTTCGTATTTTGAAAAATTCCCAGAAATAATCATCATACATGCACCCTCACTCTCTAACATGATCTGCTGCATAAATTCGATTGAAAAACAGAGGAAAAAAAATAATTTAATCTCACCAACACGTTTCTCCATAATTATATTCCATTATTATTTTT
>NC_068988.1:17175885-17182544 GCF_001194135.2 Octopus bimaculoides | reverse complement strand
TAATATATATATATTTATATATATATAGATATATACATACATAATACATATAAATATATATATATAAATATACAAATACATATATATATATATGTATATATGTATATTATATATATATATATATATATATATATATATATATACGGAGAGAGAGAGAGAGAGAGAGAGAGAGAGAGAGAGGTATAGATACATACATGAGTGAATATGAGAATATGCATGTTTGCACGTACACGTGTATATGGTTGTGCGTGCTGACAAATTAATTTGGATAAGGTGCTGTAAAGGACTGTAGGAAAAAGCTATGCATATACTCCTTGACACCTCGTTATGTGAAAAGCAAATCTTGTCAGATTCAATTGACAAGAAATATATTCCCCGCCGCTACTTCAACACCTCGCCCTTTTTTGTTCACTTCATTAATGTTCTTACGATAGCGAATCTCTTAATTAGTCAGATCGATCGCGGCAGATTGTTGGATGCGAGTACATGTGTGTGTTTATGTGTTTCTGTTCAAGTGTTTCTATCTATTACTCGGCGACTCTGTGCGTTTCGTGTGTCGATAAGAAATGTCACATACCCCCCAACAAACACAAAAAAAACACACACAAACACACACACAAACTCACACGTACCCGCTTGAAAACTACACACTATTACTCAGACACACCTACGCCCGTGTACACACACGCACACACACACACACACACATGACTACATATCTGTACCACCTGCAATTCAAAGAGACACTTCAACTAATTATCGATTGCTCTAACACTGCAATTAAATTCTCGGTTCTCTTGTCTGCTACACTAACTCGAATATAAATTATATATTGTGGTGCTTCGGCAGCTGATTTTCACTCCACACTACTGCTACTACTTCTACCATCACTGCTACTGCGGCTGCTGATGCTGCTATTACTTTTACTACAACTACTGATAATAATAATGATAATAATCATAGTAATAATAATAATATATATATATATATATATATATATATATATATATAATATAATATATATAATAATAATAACACCACCACCACCACCACCACCAATAATCATAATAATGATAATAATAATAATAACACCACCACCACCACCACCACCAATAATAATGATAATAATAATAATAATGATAATAATAACAATAATCATAGTAATAATAATAATAATAATAATAATAATAATAATAATAATAACAACACCACCACCACCACCAATAATAATAATAATAATAACACCGCCACCACCACCACCACCAATAATAATGATAATAATAATAATAATAATAATAATAATGATAATAATAATAATAATCATAGTAATAATAATAATAATAATAATAATAACAACAACAAGAATAACGATGGTGATGATGATGATGATGATGATGATGATGATAATTCTTTCTACTAAAAGCACAAGGTGTGAAATTTGCGGGGAGGGGAATAGTGGATCGCATCGATCCCAGTAATTGACAGGTACTTAATTTATCCACCTCCAAATGATGAAAGGCAAGTCGACTTCGGTGGAATTTGAACTTAGAACGCGAAATAATAATAATAATAATAATAATAATAATAATAATAATAATAATAATAATAATAATATTGGTGATGGTGATGATGATGATGATTTCAAATTTTGGTTCAATGCTGGCATTATCTGAGAGGTAGGTAAGTCGATTACATTGACCTTTCAGTGCTCAACAGGTACTTATTTTATCGTTTTCGAAATGGATGAAAGGTAAACTCGACCTTGGCTGGATTTGAACTGAGACGCGAAGACGTACGAAGTGCCACTAATAGCAATAGTAATAGTCATACTAATTCTTTCTGTATCAGAAAGACGATGTCGGTTTCAGTGTTCAACTAGTTCTTATTTGCTCCACATCAAAAGGATAAAAGTGCTAAGTTGTTTTTTTCGATATTTGAAGTAAAAAAAAGGGCCAACTACAAGATATACTGCTAAGCATGTGCTTCTCCCAGTTAACAGTTCTAATCCATTTCTTTCTACTATATGCTCAAGGCCTGAAATTTCGGGGGAGGGGGTTAGATCGACCCCCGTACGCAACTGGAGCTTAGTTTATTGACCCCGAAAGGAGGAAAGGCCAAGGCGACCTCGGTAGAATTTGAACTCAGAACGTAAAGACGGACGAAATATCACTAAGCATTTCGCCCGGCGTTCTTATGTTTCTGCCAGTTCGCCGCCTTATTAATATTATTAATAATAATGATAATAATAAAACAAACGCGGCGAGCTGGCAGAGTCCTTAGCTTCCGGGCAATATTTCGCCCGTCTTCACACTCTGATTTCAAACTCCGTCGAGGTCGATTTGCCTGTCATCCTTTCGGGGTCGATTAAATAGGTTCCATTCAAGCACTAGGGTCGATGTAATAGACTAACACCCTCACCCCAAATTTCAGGCCTTGTGCCTATTACTCTTTACTCTTTTACTTGTTTCAATTAGATTCGCTCTTCCGTAGGGAACGAGGTAACTTTAAATTCTCAATGACAAGATGTGCCTCGTATCAACATAGGATTGACGACAGCAATTATTTGGTCTTATAGCTGATGTTTTTGTTCATTTAGGCATTCTCAATTTAAACTTTGTGTTTCCATTTTACTGTTATCGCTTATATTCTAGTTAAACTTCAGACGATTCCTTCGAATCCAACTTGGACTCAAACTCCCTCTGATTATATAGTAACGTAAAATAATCTGTAGAAAGACTTCAGAAAATGGCTTAATGTACAAAGCATAAGTTATTCTTAGCTCCATGGTTCTAATCCAGACGTAAATCTTCGACAAGAGCCCCTGCTATTTTTTTTGTTTTGACCCAAGTCAAAAGGTGGAATAATCAGTGCTGAGGTTACTCAACCATAGTGAACTATGGTTGAGTAACCTCAGCACTGATTATTCCACCTTTTTCAATATTCAGCCATTCTTGGTTCGTTAGATGATTTGTTGAATGGGTGAGATTTGACAGCTCCCTCTTACATTCCTGGCTACGATTTCTATAATCGGGAATAATATAAGTACTCGAACTTGAAACATATGGTTATTTGTAAAAGGTGAGCACTTGTATAGATCTGAAGTCTTTTATAACTGCAGAGATAAAAGAACTCTCCGGTGATGCAGTGCTAGTTGTTATAAATTTATGGGTATGGTAAAAGGTCATAGCTAAACAGGAGATTCCGTATTTTTTTAAGCATGAAGCTTTTTGAAGTCAGTTGATCAAATAATTTTCCATCTTTATTTTTTTGTCATACGAGCATGAATTTAAATTTTACTATTTTGACATTCGAGTCAAAAAAACAAATTAGAAGCACTAGAATAGACTACTCACAGTTTCGTGCAGTAAACATCTCAGTTCTATGCCAAATTAAATGATTGTTCTAAGTTTTGGTGTACTTCCAATTTCTTCGAGCAGCTTTCTATAACCAGAAGTCAAACGATATTCATGACCACAGTATTTGAAATATACAGGACAGCTTTCAAGTGGTGCACGTATGGAATTTGTTTCGCAACGAATTCCATGATACCAAATTCAATATCACTGCACAGTAAATAGAGAAAGCAGCATTCGACCACAGCCATAGATAGACTATTTCTTTATGTATGGTATTCGGTGCATGAAATCCGTCAAACGTACACACATACATATATGTATATGCACATGTGCATATGTGTGTGTTACTGTGTATGGTGTGTGTAAGAGTATATATATATATAGGTATATACTATGCATGGAAGCGTCTTGTGACCTGCGGTGCATAACAACGTCCTATAGTCTGGTCGATACAGTGGTATATAGAGAAATAGATAGATACATAGATACATAGACTAGTGAGTGTATGTTCGATATTGATGGTATTACCGTATTGAAAGAACTACTGGTGTGGATATTACCAACATAACATTATGAGTGCAACTCAAAGAATGAAAGCATAAAAGGAAACACAAAGAATAAACACTCTCCATAAAAACTACAAAATAATAAATTAGAAATCATTTTACTATACGACACATCTATCATTTCAGTATTTCGCTGCATTAAAAAATCTTTTGAAAATTTCTGACGTCAGATGACAATTGACCATCTATCAAAATTTATTGTTGCATAGGTTAACACTCATGATGTTTGTTGCATAATGACCAGACGATAGTTAATTAACGGTTCGGTTGTTTTATATCTTCGTAAACACGGGAGAATTAGGTGTATAAATGCATGCCCCTGTAGTAAGGAAATACATGGACAAGTACGCGCAACGTAGTTTTAATTTCGATCTCAGAGGTGGCCACTTTGAGGAAACGTTTTATTGTATAAAAAGCAAAAAAGAACTGATTGGCAACCATTATCTTCCGAAAATTTTGTAAACGTTGTGTGTGTGTCTATTATGTATGTGCGTATATATATATATCTCTCTCTCTCTCTCTCTCTCTCTCTATATATATATATATATATATATAGTACACTGCTTGGAGCTCACTAACTTCCTACACATTGATCCTTGGATCTTACATGCCTTTATACTTGTTCAGTAATTTGGAGAGTTGCGATCCTGGGCACAGACTTCAAGTGTTTTACTCGAGCAAATTAGTCCTAGTACATATGTACACAGTCTAGCGCTTTGTCTATCGGTATCTTCTAGAAAAATAAACCAAGAGTACTGAGATATAAGCAAAGCAGCATCCGTTGGCACGCGGTAATGCAGACGGAAAACACAAAGGCGCTACACACACAACGTATAAAAACATGTACACGTATATAAGCACGTTTCTACGCACTTTCCGTCAACCAATTTCACTCACAAAGCTTTGGTCGGCCTCAAGCTATAGCAGATGATACACGTGAGGCTACGCAATGAGACAGAAGCCAGCCCGAAATCACGTGTATACAAAGTTACCATATAGCCAAGTTCACACTTATATAAGTGCGTGTGTGTGTGTGTGTTTGTATGTGTTTGTGTGTGTGCTTGTGCGCGTGTGTGTGTGTTAGCGTACACATTGTAGGTGTGTATGTATTTTGAATATACATATTAGTTTATATGTATGTCTCTATGAAATGCAAAAGTCGCACAAAGCAGAGTTGAATAAAGACGTATTTAACACGCTCAAGAAGAATCGGACGCGAGAAACTCATTTTTCTTGCGACTATTTCTGCCTTTTTGGATACCGGTTTGGACGTACAACCTCGCGAGCACGTTAAAGAAATTAATGAATATATATGTAGAAAGAAAAACTTTTTCAAAATGATGGTAAAAAAATTATAAAATCCGAACAGCAAAAGTAGAAGACTTTATAATAATACTAAATCCGAAATTAAACCGCAAATACTTATGAGCGTTACTAAACACAACTTATATTAACATATATACATATATGCATGTTTATACGTATATATGGGTTACTGTATAGATATAGGTATTACGTTCGTTATGTCAATTTCTTTCGTTTCTTCACTCATTCTATTTTCGATGTCTATGTATCTAGGCCAAGCGGGTTTATTTGTTTATCTGCTTCCTTATCTATCTATCTATCCATTTATGTATGTATGCATGTATGTATCTACCTACATGTCTATTTAGTCTTTCTCTCTCTCTCTCTTTCTCTCTCTCTCTCTATAATGTATATATATATATACATATACATACATATAAGGTGATCAAAAATCGGAAAAAAGCAACAAGGATTTTAAAGGTTACTGCAGTACGCACGTTTCATGCTGCACCATTTATTTAAGTAATGCGAGCATTACATTAAATGTGCTTAAACATAAGTACCACATTCTAAATCTTTATATATATATATATATATATATATATAACTATGTGTATTTCTTCTATCTTAATGAATAAAAATTCTTCTGATAGAATAAATGGGTTAATAGAAACCAATGTAGCAAATAACACAAAATAACTGTGGTTTAGTTTCTGTTTTTAAGGCAGGAACTCCTTGAAATTTTGGGTATTTGAGTATATTTAAGAAGTTAAGGAATGGAGAAAACGCATGATATAATTGCATACTTTATTCCTACATATGTTTCAAAGGATTACAACCTGTGTGATCCATAGGGTCTTTGATATTAAAATTGTAGCCTTCTCCCTGATAAGGTTACAATTTTAATGTCAAAGATCCCTATGGATCACACAGGTTGTAATCCTTTGAAACATATGTAGGAATAAAGTATGCAATTATAACATGCGTTTTCTCCATTCCTTAAATTCTTATATATATATATATATATATATATATTATATCTGCATTGTGTTTGTGTACTTTACTTAATATCTTAATGACAATATAGCTCAGATTTCACAACTGCATCACATGTTTACGTCAGAACTTCATATTTTGGATTCGTGCAGTTGAATTGAATTCAACATATAACATTTACTAGAATAAATTTCACTTCATTAATTTGCAGTCTTCTGTTTTTTTTTGTTTGTTTTTTTTTTGGCTATGCCATTTTGACATAATTATATCTGTCTATATTCATTTTCTACGTTATATTTATATGTTCAAAGTTGATTTGATGACATATCTTAAAAACATACGCAGAGAAATATCATTCATAGCACATTCAACTGAATAAAATTAATTTAATGATCACAATTAAAAGTATGTATTAATATATATGTATATATATATA
>NC_068988.1:17169441-17173941 GCF_001194135.2 Octopus bimaculoides | reverse complement strand
TGTGTGTGTGCGTGAGTGTGTATATGAATTTATATACATGTAGGTATATATGTGTTTATAAAATCACATATATAAAGTATACACACACGCAGACACACAAACACACACACATATATATATGTGTGTGTTTATGTATGTATATTTGAATTTTATATACATATGCTGATATGTGTGTGTTTGTGTTTGTGTGGTGTGCATGTGTCTTAAAATTTTATATACATATGTATACACACAACTGTAAATATATGGTGAATATATGTATTTTTGAAAATGTGAATAGGAGAACGATAGGTATAAATCATAAGATGATATTAAAGTACAATATACACTAGCTTGTGAGAATGAACTATAGAACGGTTAGCGCGAACCACTGGAAACAACGTAGTAAGTAAATGGATTAAAAACATAATGTATTCCAAAGACATGTGTCATGTATCCGAAGCAATAGAGTTGGAAGCCATTTCAACTAATAGCTTTTTTGGCACTCTGTCAAAACCAACAGTGAACCTGGTGTGCTACTAGCCATCATGGAAAACCACCATTGCTTACGTTCATAAGTTTTTGTTTTCCAAACAAAGATTGGTAGCAATGCGGTTGGAAATAACAGTCCGGTTAAGTATTTTTGCTATTACGTATAGTAAAGATGTCTATATTTGCTTCTGTTGATAATAATGTATGTAAGATTACTGAAAATAGTTGTAGTAGTTGTTTTTATGTAAGTGATTATGAGGAATTTTCTTTAGTGGTTATGCAGGTTGTTGTTAAGAGGCAATCTCCCTGGTGAGTTGCTTGTCAGTGATTCTCGCCTTGGTTGATAACAGTATCATAGCTCCCAGTTTTCTTGTGCACGATTATCACTCTACACAAGTGAATATGTGTACACAAAATCGCAACTACAAAAATCAAACACAGATAAGTTATGCACATACATATACAGACATAGGAAAGCAAATAGATTGATAGATTTATGCTTTAGAAACGCACACACACAAAGTCTGTACGTGTGTATGTGTGTGTCTATATTTGTGTGCCATGCACGAGTGATAGTCGTATGTTTGGGAAAAGAGGCACAATGATGTAAAAGAAGAGAAATGTATTTTCAGACAAACATTATAAGAATTGACATACAGCGCCTCTTGAAACAATCTCTGTTGTTTCACGGACAGACAAAAAAATCTTAATACTTTATAAATATATGTTTAATTTATCGTTTCATTTATGTAAGTTACTGTTGGCCTGTATATCATTTTTAACAACTCATTTCCATGGTATCGCTATCCAGTTATTATGAGTGATATTCATATATACATATGCTGCACGTAGTACGTATTGTGTTCGTATTCTGTGCTTATCACAATTTTTGTTTATTGTAAGAAATTTTGAAATTATTAGATTATTATTACTAGAGGCGATTGAAAACTGTTGATTTGGTTGATATTCTCAATACCTGAAAAAGCTATTTACGGAACAAACGTGACTATGCATATACAACATATTGCTTTTTAACGTGTACTTTGAGGAATCTAATTCAGATGAGAAAATAAAAAGCAACTGTCAGTTTCTTATTCTAATTATGGAAACTGTTTTGCATTAGCTATCTTGCTCTTTGTCTATGAGCAAAACTTTGAGTATCTGATTTACCAAAGTAAGTAGTTGTGTCTACGCCGTTTATGTTCAGCTGCATTAACTGCTCATTGAATATATGGCTGGCCATACCACGGATATATGCAACCATGAAGTAAATCTCAGTCTTAATCAGATCAGTGTGACGCAGCTTGTGCATTTGAATAATAGTTACAATCTACCAGACAGGAGCCGGGCAGCTTCCCTCTACCCATTTCCACTCTGTTTGGTTTGACCCAAGGTAAAGTTAAACAACACTTATCATATTAGGTTGTTCCGAAAATACAGTCCTATTTCTGGAAAACGTTTTCTCAAATTCGATTTCAGATGTTATTTCTGTAATCTTTTAGACGAAACTTTACATGCATAATAATTGATGTAAACCTTTTAACAAAGTTTGATCGATTTCTTTCAGATTATAAATTTAAAAGGTAGAAATCTTTAATTTCAGACTTGAACAAAGAAATACGTTTACATCATTTTTCATGAATTCAAGCTTCGACATAATGCTTTTTAAACAGTCGCCAATATGAACAGAGCATGGGGTGAAGGGCCCACTGGTGATGGGACGATACGACGGTGGTTTGAGACATTCCGAAGAGGGGCTGAGAGCCTTGACGACCAAAAAGCTAAAGGACATCCTTCCTCCTTGATAATCAGTATTTGAAAACAACACTCAAACAAAACCCACTACAAATTGTCAGAGAAATATTTCGTAAGCTTGGTGTCTTTAAGAGAAACTTGCAGAAATGCATATTGACTTCTGCAAAATGCGACCTGCACTTGTTAATCGAGGTGGTCCAATTCTGCTCCACAACAACACTCCACCGCACATTTTCAGGATGAAACTACAAAAGTTCACAGACTTGGAAAATCTCCGTATTCCCCTAATCTTTTACCCACCGACTACCAATTTTTCAAGTATATAGACAGCAAAAAACCCTTCTGTTCCAAAACCGAGATCAAAACTGAATTCAAGAATTTCTTGGCATCAAGACCTTTGGATTTTTATCGAAGAGGCATAAATGACCTTGTTAATCGATGGGAGAAATGTACAGCTATTCAAGGATCATATTTTGAATAATTAAACCTTTGTATAAGTTCAATTTTTCAAGAATATAGGTTTATTTTAAAAATAAGACATAATTATCTGAACAACTTAATAGTTCCTTAACCGAGTGATCAATCATAAGTTCTTCGTGATTGCGAAGCAACTTCTTAATTTTGTGAACTGTTGTTCACAAGACGCTATAAACCTTGCCATATCTTCACGGTAGTCTTTGAAATATATTTTAACTTCACGGTGTTGAGTTCAAATTGACAACTTCAGGTATAACAGAAAAGTAGCATGTTCTAATGCTAACGAGATTTTAATAGAAACAATGATAAATAGTAAATTAAACGTCATTCATTTCATTATTCATTCAGTGTCATGGTGCTGGGTGGCAGAAATAATGGATTATTTATGGCTATTAAAATTGATTTCGTTCGCTAAGATACTATTGTTCCATGCGCTAGGGATTCCTCATAGGAAATAAAACTACTGACATAAGCAATAATGATTGCACATAGGAATTATATTCCATTGTCTCTCACGTTACATTTCAAATTACGAATTATGTATATGCGTTATGGATATCAGTTTATTTTCTGCGTTTTCATTAACATGCTATTGTATGGTTTTGTAAATTAGAGATGGGGATATGATTGTGCATGTGTACGAATAATGCCTTACAGAATTATCACTTAATAGTCTCGTTCACGTACACACGGAGAAATAAAATGAAACATTACGACAGCTGTAAATATCACATCGCTGATTTTCAAACTTGCATTCTCTTGTCTGATGAAACGGTCAATACATTAGA
Organism: Octopus bimaculoides; assembly: GCF_001194135.2. NCBI lineage: Eukaryota > Metazoa > Mollusca > Cephalopoda > Octopoda > Octopodidae > Octopus > Octopus bimaculoides. The sequence continues at coordinate 17,170,450 of NC_068988.1, read as the reverse complement.
GAAATGAAATAAGCATTTATACAATGAATATATGCAGTTATATATGCACATGCACTTATTGGCACTCTCTCAGACTTGCACATACAGACTGCTTTACATAAATAAATAATAGCGTACATGTGCAAAAGATGAGGAGAGCTATAGCAAAATTTTGAGTCATTCGTGAAATACTCGCAAAGGCAGCCAGGTAACCCCATATATATAAATGTCTGTATGTGTATAGTGTATGTGATATTGTAAATACGATTTCGAGTCCCTTGTATCTAGAATAAAGGTAAAAGTCATTAGTAATGCAAAAAAGCAGATCTCTCTCTCCCTCTCTGGCAGACACACACACACAAACACTCATACACTTACATACATAAATACATATATACACACACACACACACACACACACACACACATATATATATATATATGTGTGTGTGTGTGTGTGTGTGTGTGTGTGTGTGTGTGTGTGTGTGTGTGCGTGTGTGTGTGTGTGTGTGTGCGTGCGAGTGTGTATATTTAGACACATGACATTATACATACACTGCCGAATATCCTTTCAAATCGATAAAGAATACCAACTGAATGTATTTTCTCTTTCAGTTTTACTATTACCAGATAATAGGTAAACAAATCAAAAAGACTGGTCAAGGAATATGATAATATAATGTGGAAAGAAAGCAAATAATGTTGAAGGTACAGGATTTGAAAGTATATATTTGACATAAGGGAATCATCACGTATTGTACTTATAGGGAACATTTTAATGAATCAGACAGAATTGATTTGATTACAGTTGGTTTACATAATGGCAAGCAATGACAACAGAATTCAATCAGTTTTTTGCTTGTAATTTCTATACGCACATAATCTAGCAGCCATATTATTGTGTGTATATGTGTGTGTGCATATATCCGTGTGTGAATATGTGGTGGGTTGTGCATGTATTATTGTTCTGTGAAGCTTGATTCGCAAGAAACGAATTACTTGATAAATACATATATATATATATATATATA
>NC_068988.1:17167220-17169156 GCF_001194135.2 Octopus bimaculoides | reverse complement strand
ATATATATATATATATATATATATATATATATATATACACACACAACAAAATCCATTACATGCACTGTCTTGTCTGTTTCTGTTTTCTATTATCTTTTTCTCTCCTCTATTCCTTCCAAAACATATTCATATCTATCTATCTATCTATTTATTGACACACACATACCTATTTGAAGTCCGTATGCGCATATTTGTATTTATCAGCAACTCACCTTCCACCTATATTTTACCACTTTAGACTAGAGTTATTATGCTCAGTTTGACTTTCAAAGGATATGTTTGCAAAGATGTATTTTGTGATAAATTGTAATATTTAACTTAATATGTATAAACAAATATATTGCTGAATCTTGAAACTATGGTTACTAAATTATCATTATTTCATTCCATAAATTACAATCACTTACACAGACATTGGAATTTCTCAGCTACACCATGTGTTATATAGGCTATCTCGGTAAATTTCATTTAATTTTGATTAGCCTTGTAATAACTGTTCGTGGAGAGCTAAGTATAAAGTATGTGATAATTGCTTTGAAACTATATATTTGCTGGTACTGCCTGGTGAGAATCCTGTAAAATCACGGGAGATATGATGAATGGATGTACGAAGCTATGATATTCATGTGCTTCATCGAAAGATAAACGCCAAAAATGAAAAACAATCGTGAGGGATACAAATATCAACTCCTTCTTTATCTGACACTGGCTGGAAAGTACAATAGATTTTCTAATAATTCCCCAATCATTAGAATGCATGTATGCACACTTAGAGTCCCAAGCGTTCACATACATACACACATACATACACTCATACATACACAAACATACATACATACACACATACACATACATACATACATACATACATACATACATACATACATACATACATACATGAATGATAGAAACACTACACCTTACCAAAATACCAGCGGCTGTAGTGAATATCGTTGCAAAACTGACGACCAAGTGGCACACAGTTATCCTTGAAACTATTAAAGAAACGCATACAGTTGCAAACATACACACATACATACAACCACACACGCATTCATACAACCACACACACATACATACAACCACACACGTACCTTAGAGAAATATTAGGGACAAGACAGATATAGGATATATTTGATCCTTACTCAGAAAGAATCAGGTATGGTTTGTATGTTTTGTAAAATTATGTTTAGTATAAGGGGAATATTAGGTACTTATCAACTGAAATCATAAAACTAAAGGATAATCATATTTTAAAGGAATGTGAATTCATTTATAATGTCAGGTTTCGCCAAGTGCACGTTAAGACTCCCTTGTTGGTATGCCGATCACAGATTTATACGTACGACAATATAGCATACGTTGATTTCTATTCGATTTTGTGCAAACGTATGAACGTGAAACGAAACATATAAGAATATTTGCTTAACGCAGGAAACTATATAGAATAGCCTAGAAGGAAACTAGTTGAAAGAAAAGGAAAAAGGGGAAGACATTCTGGCAAGAGATAAAAGGCGGTCAAGAGATTATAGCGTATACAGAGACGCTATGATGGTCTAACTTTTCAAATATTATCTATAGTTTCTTATACAAAAGAGATTAGTCGATAAATGAATTTTATTGTGATAACCTAAAAACAGCTTAGCGAAGGAGAACAGAGCAGCGATATTTGAAGGAATGTTTGATAACAAAGAATTCAGTTTCAGTGAAGATATGAATATTGACTTATTCCCATGTAGATGTGGATATTGAATAGTCCATAGAACATAGAATATTGATGGGCCCTTTCTTCAAACATGTTTTATCGACCGGATGAAGTCAGCGAATAATATTTTGGCCTGAAACCAAAATGCCACGGAAACAGAAAGAGAGAGGCAATGAGATGATGATAGCGCATACCTCTCTCTCTCTCTCTCTCTCTCTCTCTCTCTCTCTC
>NC_068988.1:17156601-17161974 GCF_001194135.2 Octopus bimaculoides | reverse complement strand
ATATATATATATATACATATATGGGAGAATATACAAAAAATAACAACAGACGAGGACAGGTGGTGTAAATAACAAAAGTATATATTAGTATGACGCTCGGATCAGAACAACGACGACATGATGATATTAGTGATAATGAAAAATAAGGAAAATATGTGGTTTTTTCCAGAATCTATTTTTATATTTAACACTGGGGCTTAGCTGGTGCAAAAATATTCAAAGAATAGCTGTGTTTAACTATCCTGTTACAACTATTGCCGAATGAAGGACGATTCTTATATGAAGCATGTGCAGTTTACTTCTTCGAAATTCATTCACAATGAATTCGTCATCCCAGAGCAATAACAGAAAACACAAGGCTAAAATACTTTCCTGGGAGCTTAAATCTGAAACCTTACTACTCTCTATATATTTCGAGACCTCCTCACGCAATACTACAGCAAACAAAATTCTATAGAGCTGAGCTAAATAACGTAAAATAGGATATGTAAAGTATATGAAAGCTAATTTTGCAATGAAATACGAATACCATTGCAATAAATTTATCAATTCACCTTATATATTTATTTAGAAAGGAAGTTCAAATTCGGGTGTCTTATGTCTAGTGGCTGTAAAGTGAAGTAACAACGTTTTGTTCTCGTTTTTCAATAGCAACTTTACTGGAGTGGATGAGACGTGGGATATTAAAATATCAACTGTACTGATATTGACAGTAAGCGTAAATGATATTTAGTATAAACAAGACGATATAAAAAAGTTAAGAAATTTGAAATGATTACAAATCATGTTCTCAATATTTGCATAGAAAATAAAACTCGGAGACACGTAGCACAAGATTCACATAATATCATTGAACTTTGGATAACATGAAACCAATTCATATATGAAGAGACCCTTCTGCTGCAGAAATATTAGAAACCTTAAGAAGATACAAAAAAATGAAGACTGCAAGAAGTAGCCAACTTCTAACAATTGATACTTTTTAGACTGATGTTCTCTAATTATTTTGTGACAATATCCATTTAAGTTATAGGCAAAGAGCAAATATGTATACAAGGGTTTCTTACTAATCTGATTTTTATGTCTTTTGTTCAGAAGCATGAAATCTATCAAGATAAGATTTCGTTTGATTGTTTAGCACAAATCCAAGAATAAGCAGTATAAGATCAGTAGCATGGTTATATCGATGTTTGTATTCGGAAATTATATTTTTGCGTGTATACATAAAATCTGTGAAGAGTTTGTATAACAAATCCTGTCTGTCATTGAAGTTGTTACACTTGCTATATTTCCGCCTTTATTTCTAGCATGTAATCAATCTCCTTTGTATATATTTATAAATCTACATACGCAGCCTAAGCACCGTATTTCAGATATGTAAATAAACGAGCGTGAATACAATTACATACAAACGCACACACACACACACACACACACACACATTTAAGTATGTATGTGTGTGTGTGTTGTGTCTTATCACCACTTAAAAGTGTATGCTGTATTAGAACACACTGTATTACGATATTTACCACCAGAGTATCTGTGACATGGTTTTGTGCTGCATAGAAGCACTCTTGTTTACACAGCTAGCGGAGAATTATTATTGCCACCACTGCCATGAGTACTAGGTCACCCAGTTTCGACATCCTTTGACGTTGCGAATGGTAAATATCTGAGAGCTGGAAATAGCAGTAACCGTTCGGCTATCGGTATACATAAAATCACTCACGTGAGGACAGTGGCTTAAAATTTATTGAAGAAAGCCGTGTAAATTTAAATGATTCTGACTTCTATATTATAAATTTTCCAAAATAATGAATACCGATATTTGCCTCAGCATGCAAATCTTTGTCAAAATTCCGCTTTTGAAAACGAATGAAAGCGAAAATGGGCCTATATTCAAACTCAAAAACATCACATATGGGTTTCGATCATATTTTGCCTACAAATCGTTTACGCTTTTCTAATGCCATAATAACTTTTTATCATTCTATTCTCCAACCCCTCTTCATTTGCTCCTACACAACAACTGGCTAGCTTCTCCACTTTTCATTTCTCTTTCTTTCTCTTTCTCACACGTAGCTCCTCACTCCTACTATTTGTTTTCACATTGATTTGGAACTCCTTAATTTACAGCTAATATCTCAAGCATAGATTACGTAATTTTTCTGTCTTTTGCTCACTTCACCTTATCGCTAATGAAGGACACAATATTCTATGCTTTTTCACACTTCTTCTAAATGCCAACTGCCTTGTTGATAATATTCATCAATGTTAGACATATGCTCTCGGTGTAGTAGATTACCCGCTAGATAAAACAGATTAAAGCAAGTTTTAAGAAGTGAACTCTGTACAAAATTCCCCATACCCAGAAAAGTCAAATTTCTCCTTCCTCTCACTCTCTCTTCATGTGTGTGTGTGGGGGGGGGGACGCGTGCGTGCGTGCATTTATAGTGGATATTAATCTCAATTAACGATCATGGCATTTTCAGGTCTCCATCTCCTAAACGCCTTGCTCAAATATGTGTGGCTATTCTCTCGAGACATGTAGACGTGAGAGAATCCTTAAACCGATACAGAATATGGCAAGCTGGTCAGTTGAATTACAGGAGAAATATATCGGGACTCTTTGAATACACTTTATATAAACAACGTCTTTATTCAAAGCGTGATCACCATAGGAGACACACGCACAAAGAAGACACGCGCTCAATAGGAGACACACTCTCAAAGTTTTCGTGAACAGAAACTGATAACTGGGGAGACAATTTTTAAGCAAGCAGTAGATAACACTGCGCCTATAAACCGCCTTACTTTGCACGTACCAGCGCACACACACACATACATACATAATGGCCGTCCACTCGTGGCCGAAGAAGACCATTGACAACCTTCAGGAACATTGTGCGCTCTAGGGCTAACTTATATTTTGCATTTGCGGCTTCGTTGGTGGCTAATGAGCCCCGCTCTTGACAAGCGTACACGACTGGAAACATTGCAGACCAAGCTTTCCCCATTCACTATACGAGCCGTGCGCTTTCTCGCAGCCCGCTTAAGTTTTTCATGCTGGATACGTGCTCTCTCAAAAGTGTCGATAACATCCTTAACCTGCTTCCTCCATCCGTGGCGATGATAGGCATTGTTATCCCAGTCAGTTTCCTGCATATCACAGGCCTTTAATGAGGACTTGACACAACCCTTAAACATACATACATACATACATACATATGAGCATATGGTAAACTAAGAAATGCTAGTATCTACAAGCTCAAGATTGAGAAAAGACTAATGCTAATACAAACGGAAAGCTATACAATGATTACAGCAATCAAGAAGCTTTATAGGAACCTTCACATAATATGACATAGTTGAAAACATGCCAGGTAACCTACGCTTCCAGTAACATTTACAGCTATCGAGACTAATGTCTGGAATGGCCTAACAACAGCATGCTACAGTAGAATGATAAATTATTTTGGTGCATGTAATGGGTTAATAGTAATTTAGTAGTAGCTGTGTATATAGAACGTCAATGCTAATCTCTGTATGTGGGGAAGCGTATCAATGAAAACAGATTACAAAGCAATTCTTCATTATAACAACAACCACTGAAGTTTGCGTCACAATAGAAAGAAGAAAAAAAAAACAGAAAAAAGCACACATAATATGAATGCAGTGGAGTCATTAGGAGGAACACGTTATTTTAATTTCGGTGTTTGGGAACTGGGCGATTATATCTTTGTGTGCATGTGTGTGTGTTTCTTTGTGTGTGTGTGTGTGCTTGTGCTTATATATACATGTGTATATATGTATATATATGTATGATATGAGAGTATGTATGTGTGAGTATATATGTACGTATGCATGCATGTATGCATTGGCATGTAACCAAAATGATAAACATATACAATTCTGGAAAAACTAGTCTTGACTGACTGATCAATAAAAGAAATCAATTGGAATGTTGGTAGCTATTCTTGTTTTTCCTGCTTCTTCTGACAGTGTAACTGTTGCTGTTAATGTTGTATTTTTCTTGTGCTAGATTATTTTCAAATATGTTTATGGTAATAGAGAAAAAGAAATTGAAGGAGGATAGAGAGACGGATGGAGTGAAAAAGAATGAGTGAGAGAGAAGTGAGTGAAATGAAAATAAGAAATAAATATAAGTTTCAAAATGGATTACATTAAATAACAACTTACTAAGCTTACTAAGGGCATAAACCTACTTCCTAGAACAAATACACATGGAAGCATATACATGCACAAACACCCACTATATATATATATGTATATATATATATATATATATATATATATATATATATATATATATTTGTGCGTGTATGCATGGGTGTATGTATGTATGTATATGACCACAACCACAAACCTATATGTTAGATTCTCTGGTAATTGAATGACTACACAATATATTATTATTTCCTTGCGGCGTTATTAGAACTGTTGAATTCAGACATTACATGTTGTATCAGTAGATAGCAAACACGCGCGTGTGCGCGCGTAACACTCACAATCAAGAATTTCTCAACCCCACCCGTTGCCTCGAAACAACGTGTTTGCTAATTTCAGGTCTTATATTCTTTCAACAATAATTTGCAAAGATGGTACAAACATGGTGTGTAAATTTTAAGCACGCAGTGTGAAATTCCCGAGACGTGACGTCGACAAAAGACTTTACCTCTACACTTTGCCACATGGAAATAAAATAATGAACTCGCGTAAAAACTTTCGCTTTGAAATGTTAGTCTATTAGGACATTGGTATTTGGGTTTAGACCGAGATCAATATTGATCGAGCAGTATCATAATCAAATACTAACCGCCGTAATTCTATCTTTCTTCCAGAGTATATGATGAGATTGGAGGAAGACAGACAAACGCCTTCACTAGCTGTATAAATTACTGCTCCTGTCTTCAGAAAAGTACTAGAAGCCACTTGATATAAGAGAAATCATCTCTTCACATACATATTGCGGTTTCACTTCGTAGCGTAGAAAACAATGTGTAGAATTTCTTTGTAGGAATTACAATCGTAACTACACTGAGTACAAGTGGTCAATTCTCAGCATTTCAAAAACGGATCAGTTTCTTGTTTGATGTCTAAATCAAAATAAATTGAAAAATATATTCTATTGTGTATAAAAAAAGACAAAGTCTTATTTAAATTAAGGTTAATTTTTGGAAGTATAATAGTTGAGTGCAATATGATAGTAACTGCCTGTGATCTAGAGCCTTAATATTGCAATTAGAATGGTTTATATTTTAATGATTGATAATTACAGATATAATTTAAATTATTACTTCTATACCTGAGAGAAAAGATCTGTAATAAAATGATAACCACTGCTGCTCATAT
>NC_068988.1:17155632-17156366 GCF_001194135.2 Octopus bimaculoides | reverse complement strand
TATATATATATATAGCTATACATATATTATCCAATGTATCTTCCTCGTATTCATAAAATTAAAATGAAGATCGATGGGGCGTAGGTGTTAATGTGCCGCAAATAAGCAGTGACTTCTCCCATGATTATTTCGTTACATAGCAGTAAGCATATAAACGCAAGTGCATGAATCTTGTTGTCAGTAGCAGTGAAATGTTTTAAAAACAAATCAGAGTTAATAAAGAAGCTCGTGTTTAAAATGCAAAAGGCATGGCATACAATGAAGATTAATTCAGTAGAGCTAATTGTTTAAGAGAAAAATATCTAGATCTGGAAAGAGAATGAAGACTGTTTTCTGTATATTCTAAAATGCCCATTACATCAATTTACATTACGTTTCCGAACGTATAATTTATTGAATATAATTTTTATTCACATAGATATGGATGCCATAAGGGCCAACCATCTCTCTCCCTTCGTATATATATATGGGAGAATATACAAATAATAACAACAGACGAGGACAGGTGGTGTAAATAACAAAAGTATATATTAGTATGACGCTCGGGAATACGGAAAGTCTTTGACGTTTCGAGCTACGCTCTTCAACAGAAAGAATACGGAGACAAGGAGAAAAACACGGAGATATACATACACACACAAAAATGTTTACATGTATATATATGTATGTGTGTATATATTTATACATATACATATGCATATATATATATATATATATATATATATATATATATA
>NC_068988.1:17152212-17155411 GCF_001194135.2 Octopus bimaculoides | reverse complement strand
CACACACACACACACACACACACACACACACACACACACACACACACACTTATATGTATAATATGTATCTGTATGTATATTAATATTAGATATATGTCACCTACTTAAAAAATACATTGATAAGTTTGTTGAAAAACAGGTATCGCTCATAATTGAATAATTAAGAAATTATTTAGTGTTTTTCTAGCTGAATTTCAGAATTTACTGTCTCATTGATGCAATGTTCCTTTCTTGACTATCACTGCATGAAGTGTTTTAAATGTTTTGTTAAAATATTGTTATAGTACATATTTTTGTAGTATTGCATTGCCATTCTCCACCTGAACTCCACCTGATGTGGAAATAGATTTGCTTTGTTTCATTAATACTTTTATTTCCCTATTTCTTGTATATTTGATTATAGATTATCTTACTTTCGGCTAAACGTATTTAACGTTTCTTTTTCTATATTATTTTTTAATCTAATATTTTAATTTGCATTCTTCTGTTTAATGTACAAATAGATTTTCATTTTGAATCATATGCTTATATTACTATATTTTGTGTATGTTGCTATGAGGTAGCATTTCTTACCGAATGTAAGCGACGCGTCTTCTACATTATTGATTTTGTGATTAGCTAACAATTTATAAGATACAGAGAAAACTGAACTGACAAATAAGTTTATTATATATAGGTTTCTGTGAAATTATTATTTGTAACAGCTTAAGTGCACAAGATCTTTTAGAAAATTAATATTGAACTTTATAAATATACTCTGTATTTACTCAGCAATTACGACTGAACTCCGAAATATATTCATAACTGCTAGATATTATTATCCGTAACAAGACGCACAGTATAGTATACAAGGATATTGAAGCTGTGACTATTGTTTTTTTTTCTTTTTCTCCTACTTTAAATCCTTTTAGCATTGATTGTCTCACACACCTCTACCTATGACGGCGTGAAGTTTGATTTCTTAAAGTAGACTGTGTACGCTGATCGAAATAGAAATTGTAACGCATTAATTTGGCAGTTTTCTTGCACGTATCTGAATATTACAGTATTCATTCTTGTCTTTTATCACAAATTCAATTCTATAATGTATTTTTGAAATAAATCTATGTTTCGTCAATATCCCAGTTTTACTCTCTTAAACGTAAACGCATTTGTTAGAAGAAACAATTCCGATACACCGTACTAAGATTCAGCACTCAATATAACATACGTACCTATAACACAGCTAAGCCATGATACTGACATATATGCAGTTTATCTATCGATCGATAAATCTCTAAACAGCTAAATAATTCTCTGAGTGACTATTTTCATTTCGCTCTGATATTTAGCTTGTTATTAGCGAAAGATCTTAAGCGTTTATATTGATTGTAAGTTAAAGACAATCCCACGCAGTCGATATGTCTCTAAGGTGGTTAGTGTGTGTAGGTTGCACCTAAAAACAAACATTTTTATTGAAAGGCAAGAATAATATAGAATATTACTTTACACTAACATACATATGAATACACACATACATTTAAATAAATAGACATCAAACACTCACACATGTATTATGCATATGCACACACACACTCTACATGTCCATGCATTCATATATCTACACACACACATATATATATATATAAGTACATGTGCACACACGTACATAAATAACTAGGCATATATAAAAGTTCACAAATGTACCAGACACATAAACACTGAATTATTTTTATATTGATATTATAAATGCTAATTGGTCAGAGCAAAAGTGAATGACAACATGATTTATACGATTTAATCCATTGTCAAATGAACCTGGAAGGTAGAAGTAAATGACTCATGAAAAATAAGATATATCTTACTTGACCATATTTAGAATTTTCCAGTTCGTTTCTGAACAGTTTAAACTTACCTGCAAATAAAAAAATAAGAATGTTAGATATAAAAAAATTGAATTTCAGCAAGAGGCAAACTAAATATCATTTATTTTAATTATTTATTTTTATGAACATGTAAAGAAAAGAAATTGCTTATAATTGAGGTTTCATTGAATATTCAAATTCGTTCAGAAACTATAAAAAATAACATGACTTCATCTGCATGATGTTATTTTTATTTCATTCAGTCTATGGATACCACCTCCAATGATCCCATGAGCCATAATTCGGATTTCCACCAAATACCGATCTGTACATAATTCATCAAACACCAAAGTTACTTAGGACAGGCAGCACATAATTTTATACATTTTCATGCAACACCAGTATCATTTTCCCACCGCTATAAGCTTAAGTACAGATATAGCCACAAAAAGGCCCCCCCCCCACATACACACACAAATACACACGCATTTACACACACACATATTCATACATATGTGCATACAAACAGAAATTCCCTCATCAAAAACACAGTGGTATTGATCACAAGGTTATTTATATTTATTGTCTAAATTAAGGACCCCGAACGCTGAGTTGTTTCCCTTCATTGAATTTCTCTTTAATTGTGAAAATAACACTTCGATTTAATTTGTGCCTACTTTCGATACATGTTAAGCCCCCGTGCCTTTTTTACAGTTACGGTTAGCTGTACTTAATAACGTGTACTGAAGTAGAAACACATCCTCAAAGGTGTCGTCTTGCCCATCGAAATAGCAGACACGTCATTAGGGCGAATTTCTCATTCCTAATATTATCCACTTCCTAAATCAATGGTGATAGCAAATGGCAGTATGCGTTAGTTCATTATCACTTTCTTTCTCTGTCAAAGCGAAGCGAATCGCAAACGATTTCAATTAACCATCAATCTGCCGGGAATACTGTTCAGCATACCTTTATTTGTCTTTATTTGTACAAGTTCATGTCACCAGTTACGCTGAGTTATTTTTTGGAGCACAGTTTTGTTACACACACATACAGACAGAGGCAGAAACACACGCACGCATGTATACACACACACACACACACACACACACACACACACACACACACACATATATATATATATATATATATATATATATCTTGGCACAATACCCGTCTGCACATTTCCTGTTAAAAATGTTTATTCCCATAGAATTTCTTACTAGAAAATATCCCCGAATAACTGATATCCCATGTTCTACAATACCCGAAATGATCTCTTATGTGTGTGTGTGTGTTTGTGTGTGTGTGTGTGTTTGTGTGTATACATCTATATCTATATACCTCTCTGTATA
>NC_068988.1:17149185-17152134 GCF_001194135.2 Octopus bimaculoides | reverse complement strand
ATATATATATATATATATATATATACATACATACATACACAGAATTACGTCACGTTAACCAAATTATCTTAATATCTCATTCGTATCTGATAAATAATTTCCTATTTCAAGAATCAAAATATTCTAAATGATGTCCATACATTTTTATTTTGTAAAAAACAAGGAACTGTTGTATAATATGATTAGAGCGATATTAACTTCTGTTCCCTTTCATCAGTGCACTCATCATCCACTACGCTTCCAAAAAATCTAATCTTCCCTTTTGTAGACTTTTATCAATAATAACGTAAGAATAAAAGAATTTCTGTGAAATACAGAAAATCCGTAAATAAAATAATATTTAGTTGGTGTAGAGTTAACGATTGCAAAGCGTGCAATAAAAATAACGTGTGAAAAAATCTATTGTTTTCAATTGGTACATATATATCATGTTCATTCCGTTGGGATGAATATCATAATACTTGAACTGGAGAATAAAACATAATATAATCGAGCCTTTTAAAAGGCGCTATTATTACAAATATAAGCACACTGAACATGTAACTCGAGCATGTTCACACATACCATTTGACCAACGTAACGGATTGCTTTGTCCAACGTAATGGATTACATCAGCAGAGTACGGTTTTTAAAATGTAGGATTCCGTTATTGCACCTGCACGGTAACACTAATAATGAATCTAATAATAAAAAAATAATGCTGAAGTTAAGTATTATTTTGCTGTAGTTACGGATAATATTTACTCATGAATTTTAAAGTGTTTATTTTCCCGTAAATATGAAGGCTATTTTAATTTGAATGTGACATAAAAATGATAATTTGTTTACGAGAGGATAGATTCAAGAAGCATGGGGAGAAATGTCATATCTTAATGTTACAGCTAACGTTGTTATGCCAACAACGTTGTGGTGTTGTTACAATTTCGTTTTTCACGAGTCAATAAAATTTTGAAAGGTGACGGATGATCCATAAAAGGGAAAATACCACTGAACTAATTCTTAAGTTGGTCTGAAATCCTGATGTAAACCCCTGAACTTACGCAGTACTTTCAAGGTAACTGAATCTTCTATGAACAACCATTTGCTTCTACTTACAGTTGGATATGTTGCAATCCGGTGTGTTAAAATAGGTCCATAAAGAAAGTCTCAATGTACTCAATTGACCTAATAGAAATAGCTCCTATATCTCTTTCTTAACATCGCATACAATTGAAAAGGAAAAAAAGAATTTTTAGATTATTCCTAGGGTCAATATTTGTAAAAATGACGAAACCATTACAGCTGCAATGTTTGTATTGAACCCCACTTCTGCTCCATCAGTTTCAAAACTTATAACCTTTCCCATATGCAAATATTTCCAGTTGTATCAGTCATGTGATAAAGAGGTTTTCATTTTCATATATACTATTGCCTTAACATTTTATATTCATTCGAGCAGGATGCATTGCCTAAATTACTCTCTTAGCATTTAGACTAATATAATATTATTATCTTTTTGTACTGATAATATATTTCTGTATGATTTACGTGTACGTAAGAATATATATGCCTCTAGCAAGTGGCTTGATTCCAGACTGTTTTTCACAAAACTAAAACCAGTGTATTCTGGTAGAGCCGCCGTAGACATTTAAAACATAAAACCTGCTATATTCAGATTTTTATATTATTCATATAGAAATTTTTATATCTAATTTACGTCAGAGAACCGAATGTACCAGACACATTCATCAAAGCAATGTTGGGTCTTATGAATTAATAATTCATATTCCTTGTGCTTCCCGTATTTCTGTCGCTTCACTTTCCATCTATTATGTATATAGTGTTTGCAATAATATTTCACTCCGTATTTCGTTCTGTTATAGTAAACACAAAAACATTAGAGGTCGGCAAAATCCAGTGAAATATTTTGCATATAAATTCCGAAATTGAATGCCATATTTCTCATCAACTCTAAGGTTCTTTTCACTCTAAGAGATTTTTTTACTTTGAAATATTATTGCCATGAAAGAGTAGACATGGGCTAGAAATATTGGTTTAAAATTTTCGCACGAGAACAGCAATTTGACCTCGACGAACTTTGAACTCTAAATGTAAACACGGACAAAATGCCACTAAGTATTTTGCACGGCGTGCTAACCTTTTTACATAGTTCACCGTCTTACATGTGTTACCAATATAATTTAAAATTCATCGTTGAATGAAGGTCTGGAATGTACAACGACATATGTAATTTATAATAAACACAATTACACACGTGTGTAAGGCCTGGGAATCGAAGCCAATGGTACCCACAGACATCCGCCCCCACAAAAGGAAGAAGAGTTCTAAATATAGTTAACTAGTCGAATTGAAGAGAGAAATTGCTTTAATTTGTACGAAATGAATAGGTGTTTCTTGAATATGAAGCTTTATCTGACTGTGTCTAAAATCAATGCTAAAATCATAAAAGAACAATACTTAATTTTCGAACAAAAAGAAAGGACATTTGAATTTCACTGAAATATCAAAGGGGAAAAACTGACTGCATTTATATTACATATATGAGTTGACATTATATAGAAAGAAAAAAATCTATGCATTGTTTTAATTCACTTTTGACTTATTTTTAAGACGAAGTACTGAAACTCAATCGATATTTTTGTTATCTAAGCTCTCAGTATATTTTTAATAAAAAGGTACTTTCTGATAAGAGAAAATAATGAATTAAAAATACTCTCTTCTAATCAATGTAAAATTGAAGTAAAATAATGTTGAATATAATGATGATGGTCTTTTCGATTATTTGCCACAAGGCCCCATATGTACGTCAACAGATTTTTATAAAAATAAAATACAAGACTCGGGGGTATCTGCCCACACAATTCCATAAAAGATTTGGATTAGAAGAAAACATTATCTTAAAAAAAACATTAACATAAACAAATTCAAATAATGCGCACATATATATAT
>NC_068988.1:17144361-17148915 GCF_001194135.2 Octopus bimaculoides | reverse complement strand
TATATATATATATATATATATATATCGATAAACCTCTGCCACTCATTTTCGAATACGATATAATATTCCTGATACAGTTACTAGAACGAGTAGTTGCAGTGGGTTTGCCCACTTTCAAAATCGGAGGTCACTCCTCGCATGCCAGGTCTTGGAAAATAGATAAATATATTTGAGGCATGCCCAGAGAACCAGCCGCTTCTGCTTGGAGAATTCATACAGAATCAGTAAACTGGCCTAGCTTTGATCTTGCAACAACTGAGATCCATCTTTGCTCTCCTTAGCGATATCTTTACAGAAGAACTCCCAAGAGACCTTTGCTGATGCATGAATAGTAAATGATATTTATGTTCTGTACAACGTGTGGAATTACTTACTACTCTGACATCCAAACACAATGGAATGTAGCAACATCCATACGGTCTTTCGAGGTTATCCGGACCTTCGCATGTATACGAATCCCACCCATGCACATCGTACGTATTGAACAATTATTTACTCTTAGGTCATGTGAATACTGTGCAGCGAATTTCCGATTCGGTTCTTTTCCACATAGAGATCAGGAGCAGACCCCAAAAACCAGACCCCGAGGTACTTTACGAGTGTAAGTCTATAGAGATCTAATTTCCTAGTGTTGAGCTGCAGGTCCATGACTTTTCATGCTTCATATTTGATCCCGTTGCCGCCTCATACTCCCTCAGAAACCTCCTGGTCAACTCTGTTCATCTGTTGTCCGAGATTGCGACATTGTCGTCGACCGCGTAGGCAGATTACTATCGCTCACTTTCTAGTTCGAGATAGATAGCTCTAAAATTATCACATTTCTACAGTAGTGGCTTAATGCTCAGTAAATACAAAAGAAACAAGAAGAGACAATCTCGACGAACCGATAACCTATAAATTAAAATGATCCTCCACGGTTAAATAGAAACGAAAGTGACCGCCGTGAGAACAGTCGCAGAATATTTTTCAACCATATGGGGAGTTCGAACTCGTAAGGGTCGCACCAAATGCATGTTCTTTATCCACCCTTTCGCGGATAGATGTGTTTGGTATGTTAAGCATTTCCGCATCACCAATCACCGACGACAAGCGCCAAAACTCTTGCTTAAAACAATGCCTAAAATTCTAGAATCCGCGTCTAACAGCGTTTTTGACTGAAAATCGTAGAGCTTTAGTCCCTCGAGCAGTTGCCATGGATTCTTTTTTTTTCGTTGAGAAAATAGATGGCACTTCCATCTTCAAAACTGGACCCCCCCACCCAAAAAAAAACCCCGAAGAAATCAATACTATAACTATACTTTAATTCTTTCTGATTTAAATAAAAACCCGTAAATCTTGAAGATACCATGGTTATATAGTACTTAACTGCCGTTTCATTTTTCGGCATCAAGAGTATAAATTGTAGATTCTGTACGTGAAAAATCTGTAAAAAATTTCGGTAAGCATTTTTAAGAGGCTTTAACAATATTGCCAGCTCACCACCACAGTATTTCACAATATAATAATAATAATAATAATAATAATAATAATAATAATAATAATAATAATAATAATAATAATAATAATAATAATAATGATAATAATAATTTCAAGAGCAACAACAACAAAACTAACAATAGATTTCAGTTCAAGCATAAAATTAAATTTGAAAAATAACAGGCCACTAAATAAGGTGGATAAAATATTTAAAAAAATTTATGTGGATTAATAAAAGATGTTGCATTGGCGAACGGAAGACGAAGTATTTCTAAGTGTTTCTTAAGCTGATGACCAAAGCTGATCATGTTTATGATGCCTGAAATAATTTTTGTGACTACTAATATCAGTTGGGCGATGCTAATTTGAATACAATCTTGAGATATGAATTCATTTAATTATTTGAGTAATCGTTGAAATTATTCTCTACACACGAATCGGAATATTACTACAAAAATGCTACATAACGGTGAAGATAAAGGTTAACATTAGAAACAGCTTGATGTTTTGTCATACTATGTAGCAGTTCTGCTTTCTGTATCACATATTCTTTGTCCTTTCTCGTATTTACCATCGTTTTGCATCTGTGCATTTACAATCTACTGCAGAAAAAGAGATTACAATTTATGTTACGCTTGTAGCTTATCTTTAGTGATCATGTACGATATATTAATAATGATATCATAACTAAATTACTGATGAATTAGTGTTGTACAAGAAATACGATAATTCCTTACCGATGACTGATACTCACGTCCTGGATAGTTTCTTATTCATAAAGTGTTTACCCTATGATTTTCTCAGCGCCAGTCATTTCTTAGAAATACAGACGTTACATATGTCACTGCCATTTCTATATGACATAAACTTCATTCTCGTTCTTTTATGGATGTTGAAGTTTGCATTCTTATCTGTGTGCAATGCGTGGTATTTTGATTGTGACAAGCCTTCTTTAAACAAACCAATCATCAACGCTATATGATTCGTTCTTTTGTTTACGGAGATACTCTAAGATACATGATCTAATATGTTGTTCCGTACTAAAATTATCGGGATTTGTGCGGGAGATTTTAATAGTACTACTAACATGTTGTCTACGTTCAGTATCGCATATTGACTTATAAAAACATCCGTAAGAGACAATATTTGCTGATGAGAGTAACTATGTGCGTATATGTATGTTCCCAGAAGAGTGTTACTATTTTCGCTTATTTGTTTATTCTTATCATTAGCATTTTAATCTTATATTTTCTGAGCGAATTTAAACTTTGTCTTTTTGAATCTATCACGCTTCATTAAAATACAAGTATAAATATTTAATTTCATTTTTCTTTTTCAGTTTATTATAAAAAATATTAATCTAGCCATTGTCACCCATAAATCTTCAATTGAGCAACAGATCTTTGCTTTACGACATTATTTGAAGCTTCGTGTTCAATTGGTATTACAGCTTCAAAATATTATGAATTAATTTAAGACTATACAATATTAGCATTAGAGGTTCCACAGCTTCGAAATATTCCTTGGCACCCTTTGATGATATCGGTGAAGTAAAACTTCCTTCCTTGAAAACACGCATTACATGTCTGTGAGGTTGAGAAAGATAATATTTTACTTATGACATTTGCCCAGCCATATCCTTTTATTATAGGAACTAAAACTAAAATATTCACATCAGGCATATAGAAGACATTGATATGTAGATGCACGCATGTCTGTATCTACCTATATATATATATATATATATATATATATATAGAGAGAGAGAGAGAGAGAGAGAGAGAGATACAGAGAGACAGAGAGGAAGATACACATACATGTACAGAGATATATAGTTGAAAATTACAGAAACACAAAACAAGAAGATAGGTGTATAGACAACAGGCAAGTGTGTTAATTAGTTTGACGTTCGTGAAAATTAGAAATCTCTTTACGTTTCGAGCCTACGCTCTTCAACAAAAACGAATAAGAGAAAATAGACAGAGAGACACTTGTAGATTTCAGCCATCCAGCATGGAGAATCATATATATATATACATATATGTGTGTATGTGTATCAATGGTTTTTATCCTTTAATTATGTTTAAATACATGTGTGTGTATATATATATATATATATATATATATGGTTGGATTTATTACCCTGGGTATTGAAACACCTGAAAGTCATAAACAGCCGAAAAAACCTCTCCTCCGTTCCCCCCTCACGAGTGATGGATACCGACATTTTCCGGTATTTGTGGCTTCTTAACATCATGTAAATGAATCGAAACGGGAACGAACGGAATTGCCAGTCTAGGAATTTAACGTTTCGTATGCATTATTGTGACGTAGCAGTAAAAGAGCTTTACAATTTTTATATCTACTAGTAGAATGGTGATTCGATCCGTCTCTCGTTCGATTCGGAGACGTGATGCTGATAGGTCATAAACATGCTGAAATATCGGAATCCTTTATTCTTGAATGGGATCCGAGGTTAGTTGTCTCGCTTGCCTATAACTTTCAGGTTATATCAATATATATAATTAAACAATAATTAGCGATAACTACATAAACATTATCACATACTGACAAAGTAGTACAGTTTACATAGACCCTCTCATATATATATCTATGTGCTCACATACCTGCATCCTTACTTAAGTATTTAGATAAAGATAAATAGACCTGGATAAGGATTAGTCTACTTGCGCAGCTAGTCACTGTTATGAACTTACATTCACATAATATTTCACACTCACACACACACATACATACACACACACGCACACACACAAACATGCAAACACACACACACACACGCACAAGCATAAATTTTCACGTAAGCGTTTATGTTAATCAAACATATCAAAGTTAAGATTCCTTATCTAACGAAGTTTATTTTTTTCAAAAGTCAGTATCTATTTGATCTCGATCGTTGCTTTTCGTATGCCCGTTATACTTAATAAATTCGAATATTAGTTTTTAGAATATCACTTTCTTAATATGCTTTTGGGTTTGTCAGATTTATAGTTTCACCTAATCTATCTATACCAGTTTAAAGTTTTACCTGAAAATGGTGGATTTATGCTATGATGT
>NC_068988.1:17142826-17144156 GCF_001194135.2 Octopus bimaculoides | reverse complement strand
TGTGTGTGTGTGTGTGTGTGTGTATAGGCACTCCGTCGCTTACGACGTCGAGGGTTCCAGTTGATCCGATCAACAGAGCAGCTTGCTCGTGAAATTAACGTGCAAGTGGCTGAGCACTCCACAGACACGTGTACCCTTAACGTAGTTCTCGGAAATATTCAGCGTGACACATTGTTTGACAAGGCTAGCCCTTTGAATTACAGGCACAACATAAACAGGAAGTGAGAGTGAGAGAAAGTTGTGGTGAAAGAGTGCAGCAGGGTTCGCCACCATCCCCTGCCGGAGCTTCGTGGAGATTTAGGTGTTTTCACTCAATAAACACTCACAACGCCCGGTCAGGGAATCGAAATCGCGATCCTATGACGGCGAGTCCGCTGCTCTAAGCACTGGGCCATTGCGCCTCCACTCATGAATGAATACTATCAAGAGAACTGTCATAAATACCATTTCTGTTCCATTTAATGCCTACGCCACACTTAGATAAAGTCCTCAACGTTTAAATTGGATCTTGTAAATATATATCAAGCGTATCCTACCACGACATGACGGCTTTAGGATATTTTTACCTCAATGTGATCCCTATGTTATTTTACATAGCTATATATGGCGTTCATAGACTTGAAGGGCATAAATTCCAATTATTTCTACAGCTAATATATATTCACACATGTATTTATGTATTTTATTTCAGTTGTGCAACGTTGATTGTGTTGTATATTTTATATAAGAGAATAATAATCTAAATATCTAGAATTGTTCCGGATTTAATTTATATTTACTGCCGGAATTTATTCTAAACATTTTCGTTTGCTCACATGTATTCTTTGGAACAGCTTAAGTTATTTTATATAATGTAGCTTGACGATTAGCATATTTTCACATATTCGAAGAATTGTTTGTGGTTAAACGCAGTTTTGACAAAACCGGTCTAATACTTCTATGTAATCGTTTCCTCTTTTACTTCTCCTCATTAGGTGGTAGTCACAAGTTATAACCTTTATCTAATGGGAACATTAAGTCTTTTATGGATTAGTTTAATCTCCATTATTTCAAACCCAGTTCGTTCCATTGGTTTGTGCACTCAATGTTCTCGATTAGTCTTCTTTTATCGTATTCTCCTATAATTTTATGCACTGAAATTTATTGATTTATATTTTTATCGATTTCATGAATAATTTTCGTTAAAATATTAATATTTATATCTAATGATTCAATTTTCATAAAAATTATTTTGAGTTTCATAAATCACAAAAAACATTTAGAATATATATACATGCACACACATATATGTATATATTCGTGTGCTTTCCAGATGAAAGCATACGTACTT
>NC_068988.1:17139598-17142816 GCF_001194135.2 Octopus bimaculoides | reverse complement strand
ATATATATATATATATATATATACATATTCACACATACGCTTTCATCTGGAAAGCATACGAATATATATATATATATGTATATATTCGTGTGCTTTCCAGATGAAAGCATACGTACTTCACATATGTCCTTAATCGTACATACGTTCATGCATATATATATACATATATATATATAAACACACTCACAGAAATATAAAGGCATTAAAGCATTTATATATAGGAAATGATGGGTGTAAGATCAACTATTTATATTTCGGATTTCATTCATTATCAAGGAAGGTATTCAACACTATAATATGCAAAAACATGGAATGGTTATTTAGAAAGTTGTATTTAAAAGCCCGTGTCAAATCTAAAATACGTTGATACGTTATATGTATAATGTGTAGCATTCATTCATTGCTTTCTTAATGTTTCATTGGAAATAACTGAAGAAGGCGTACAGAAGGCATAAAGATACGTTGAGTGAACCGTTATTCAGTCGACAAGATATAAAGCGTGTGTACCTCAGGTCTTTCCTTTGTGACAATGTTACAGGATTGTTATCACTCCAAACGAATGTTTAGCGATGCTTCGATCATCTTTACCTCCTGGCCTGGAGAGTCGCGTAAATCCCATATCGAGAGCAATAAGAGAATATACTTTGCAAATATCCGAAATGTGCCACTTAAGTACTGAGGACGATGTAATCGACTAACATTTTCCCCCATAATTCCAGGCTGTGTTCCTATACTTATAAGGATTACGCGGCTATTGCAGTTCACCTAATTAAAGACGCTCTATGTTGCGTGGGAATAAATTTTCGCTCTCTCGAACTGACTGGCTCGGTGCAATACCTTGTGTTATATGACCATATGATTAGTAACTTCACTCCGGAAATTCTAGTGTACCACTATAATGATAGATTCACAAATTTACCTGGTACAATGACAGCGTTGCGCCTTCTAACACAACACACATACACACACACACACACACACACACACACACACACACACACACACACACACACACACACACACACACACAAGTAGTGGAAATTGATTAGTTAGGATGAGAGATTATAACATTTGAGTGGTTACGAGGAAATAGCAAAAGAAATATATTCCTTAATTTAATAATAAAACGAATCATCAATATTGAACGTTTCTCGATGTTATTATATTACACTGTTTTGAATTAATTTCTAAACTCTGAAACAATTAATTGTGATATTAAGGTTGACATTAAGTCAACTAGAATCTCATTTAAGTGTAACCTACTTCTTGGAGGTAAATAATATGTTTCTATTTCAACAGCATGTCACTTGTACTTTTAACCCAGAAATTGATATATTATTTCTTTTTCTTCTATTTCTCCCTTGATTTTGTTATGCTTTTGCAAATTTTCTTTAAAGCATTCGCCCATTAAAACAAATGGAATAATGTTAACACAAGAAGTATCTTATTTACTTCAAACATTCACTACTTGTACTATTGGATATTCACACTATTAATCTCATTTACATTGCCACTTCATCTTGTAACTTAATTATATTTAGATAATTATACTTAATATAGTGCATGGAATTTTTAGGTAACAATTTGTTTCACAGATTACTCGTTCGAGTCTGAAGTAAACACTCACTTGCACAGATTGATATATTGCATTATACATCTGATCTACAATATAAACTCTAACATGACTATTCGTTTGGAGAGTCGCGTAAATTTCATATCCACTGCGTAGGAGAATATATTTTGAACATATACGGAATCATACACAGGCGTAAGTGGGGTTTGCCTGTGCTGACGAAGATGGAATTAAATTCACTGACCCAATACAAATCGCGGAAGCTTCGATAGTATTTAACTTTCGCTAAGATCTAAGAAACATATACGCAGTGGATTAAATTATTTTGACCGTACCAAGTGCCTGAACTCAAATATATGTGTGTAGGTAATAAATAGCAGCAAATTATTATAAGGAAAATAACTAATTTCAGAATCCATTAGCACAATACTACTCTCATCATGGAGAGAAAAAGACGTATGGAACATAGATGGAAATTCAAGAGAAACCAATCTCAGGAATCAGTTACGAAATTTAAACTTTATACATGAACACGTCTTCATTATTCAAATTACAAGAAATATTTTCCCTTTTCAACATACTGATAACGTCATAAACATGCTGAATTATGTTCTTAAGTACGTATGATTTCATAGATTCATACATTTTCATATTTAAAATTCTATTTCAGTGTCCCAGGCTGTGAGCTGGCAGAATCGTTAGCAAGCCGGCCAAAATGCTTAGCTTATTTCGTCTATCTTTACGTTATGAGTTCAAATTTCGCCAAGGTCGACTTTTCCTTTCATCCTTTTAGGGTCGATAAATGAAGTAACAATGGCGTACTGGGGTCGATGTAGTCTACTTTTTCCCTCCCCCAAATGTAGGGACTTGTTCCTAAATTAGAAACGAGTATTTCAAAGTGTCCCATATGTAACTGTCTATTTTAATGAAATCGGACAATTCATCTATGTTTATCATGATTAATACGTGTCACTTTGATAATTTTATAATTGCTATAATTGTTTCAAATTTTCTTTTCTTTTCTGTCCACGACAGTATTTCTTCAGTTTGGCTGCAGTCATTTTCTCTACCTTCATCCCAAGGATGGAGCAATAATTTAGCTGAAAATAAAGAACGCATCTACTCCTGAAATTCTCCAGTAGGTATTTCACATGCCAAGGATAGATTTGAAAATTGCAATGATGCAGATAGAACACATATTCAAAATTTTCTATAAGGTTTAACCTACGATTTATGAATCTATCAGTTTTGGTTTGATACTTAAGTAATACACATAAAATGCTGTCAGTTTTTTCTTATTTGCTAGATTTCATTTAAAAAGATAGTAAATTCTGGGATACTCATTAATTAAGTTACTACTTAGACAGTTTGCATTCTCCGTTTCTATAACTGGATTTTCCAAGTAATATCTGTCTATCAGATGAAGTCACCCAATCAGGAATCTTGTGATTAATTTGATTCTTTAATATCCATGTTATACAGAAAATATAGCGTAGTTATTCTTCAGTATACGGTCGTAATAAGAATTCAATTCGTACTGAAATGTTCTATAGAGCTTAATGCAATTAAGCTTGTGGTATTTCTCTTGCTTTCTCTCTTTCTCCGTCTCTCTATACCAATACCTCTCTCTCTCTCTCTCTCTCTC
>NC_068988.1:17126202-17138924 GCF_001194135.2 Octopus bimaculoides | reverse complement strand
ATATATATATATATATATATATATATATATACATATATATACACACATGCATACATATACAAATACACACACATGCACGAACTCACGCACACATATATGAATCGATTTTAAGATAACTTGGATATTGTATGCGAAATTTTAATAAATGTTAGCGATTTTATGTCGACATCATAATGGAACACAGAGCAGAAAATTTTATTATATGTAAAAGAGTGAAAAGATTTGATAAAACTTCGCCAGTTTGAAATATCAAAAGTGCTTTTATAATAGTGGAAGTGTACTTTCGAACAGCCCCCATACAGTTGATTTAAATGCTAACTTTTTATGCTTTAAAAGTAATTTACATTCCATTAAGATACATTTAAATAGTGTTATGCAAATTTACAAAAAATAAATCTTTTTTTGACACTTGACCAATTACGCGTATGACAAGCTAAAATCCCAAATGCAAAAGAACAGAACCGTCTTGTACGCAATTAGCGGAGGTCGAAAAACCTTTAATCATAATTAATTCAATTAACAAAACAAATAAAGCTACAAGAAAAAGCTTTTAATTAAATTAGAGCTGATTTAAAGTGCATTACATTTCCAAACTTTAACGGAGAAAAAGAATGTGCACTCAGTTGTCATAGTGGTAAATAGTATGAAGTATATCAAATCAATGTTGTCATCACAGTGTTACAGTAAATGGAGAGGGCATCAATCAGATCTTTGATGAAAAAGAATTTGCTATATTAGAAGTATATGCCGTGCAGATAGGTTTGTAGTGGTGATAGTGGTGGTGGTGGTGGTGGTGTTTTTGGTGGCATGCGACATTTCATTTCAAGCTGTGGCAGATATATTTGTAATAGTGCTGAAAATATTGATATTGGAAGTGGAATCAGAAGAATGAAAATAATAAGTGTAAGTAAAATATAGTAGTGTTGTGATAATTTGTGGTTGATTTTGATGCTGTTCAAAGTAATTATTACTGATTCACGGTGTCTTGAAGTATTCTGGTTCATATTAGTGTAAAAGTTGGTAATGGTAAGGATTTTTCTCGTGGCTGTAGGAGATAGAAAAGTCGTGAGAAGATTAGACGAGAGCAAAGGAGAGAAATATTTCAGAGTATAAAATCGATGGTATTAACACCTACAAGTAAAATGTTGCCAGTTTCTGGAAGGCCTACCGTGCTTCGCCACTGTTTTATATTCCGCTGCCTGTAAGGTTTGATTGGGTACCTCATATACACTCTGATTACAATTAAATATATATATATATATTTCACACAAAACATTTTTTATAGTTGTAAAAGAAAGAAACAAGTAAATGTATTATGGGAATGCAGCACAGTAACTAAAACGAAGGTACTTATTTCAGCGTCTTACATATTTTGTGGAGTCATATTTGTCGAGTCCCTAATTTACGTTTATTTCTACTATTCCAGATTATATACGACCACTGAAGAAAAGAAAAACAAGTAGGCGTAAGTCACAATTCTCTTTGACTACAACTATTTATATAAAATAGATAATTATTACACAATAAGAAGTCACACTGTATTTTGGCTACCTTTTAAATATTATTGATTTATGTTTTATACAGAAAAAAGGTAAATTTTAATAGTATTTAGTAATGAGATATGTTAATTGCTTCTGAACAGCGAGTGGCATTGTTTGTGCAAATATTTTTTTTTTACCATGATTTAATGCCAAGATTAACATTAATAAATACATTGTTCTAATAATAGCAATAGAAAGAACAATAATAATTATAATGTCTTATGCTAACACTACTACTAAAGAAATAATCATACTAAAATCAATAATTATTCTTCTACCTCTTCTTTCTATTTCTTATTGCTACGATTAAAAATAAGGCGGCGAGCGCGTTGAATCAAAACCGCGTCGGAATAATTTTGAAGACATGCTAATGTGTACAAGCACTATATATGTGTCTTCTTATTAAAATATTGTACCTCTATGAGATGGACCCTTGTGATACCGATGACTTTCTCAGTTCTTAGTTGAAATTTCATCCACGTGAACTTTGCATTAGAACCTTCGCTGACCGATAAATTAAGTACATGTTGAACAGTGGGGTCGATGTAATCGACTTCCCCACCCCTAAAATGCACTGGCCTTGATTCAAATAAGAAAGGATAAATAACAATAAGAAGAAAAATAATAATAATAACAATAATGATATTAATAATCATAATTAGAAGAAATAGAAGAAGAAGGTTTGTTTACCATTATCTACAAATCTGCTCATCGAGGAACGATAACTCATAACAGAGTACAGAAAAATTAAAAAAGCAAAAATAGCGTGTAAAACCAAATTGCATCACAGAATGAACACTTACAAGAAAACGGCGATAAACAATTTAGCCGTAGAAGAAACAATTTAGTCGTAGAAGAAACAATTTCAAATATAATATTATATTGAATTATTTTGGTATAAGCATATACGATAAGAAAACATCCATAAACATAATAATTTCATGTTCTGCGCATATTCACTCACATAAATATATTTTCTTGCGTCATATATATTTTTTTAGATATGAAACTCCTGAAGACTTGCTAACGTGTACAATCACTGTATTTGCGTCTTCTTATTAAAATATTGTACTACTATGAGATGGA
Source organism: Octopus bimaculoides (assembly GCF_001194135.2). Taxonomy (NCBI): domain Eukaryota; kingdom Metazoa; phylum Mollusca; class Cephalopoda; order Octopoda; family Octopodidae; genus Octopus; species Octopus bimaculoides. The sequence goes on along the minus strand of NC_068988.1, from coordinate 17,136,297 downwards.
CCACTGTGTTGACAGTGACTTTCTTCTACCTCGTCTCAGAAACTAAAGGTACTTCAAGGAAGACGCACGGTGACCAGATTATCGCAAACTCATATAACAAACTTCATCTGTCTCCATATGTAATGAAACTAAGGGAGTAGCGCTAACGACCTGTCAAAGTCACTCATAATAAAACGATCGAGGGAGCAAAATATCCTCTTCTTATTTCTATTTCCAATATCTTCTAGACTTGTTTGATTTTTTTCTTTTTGGAAATGAGAGATTAAATGCTGAGCAAGTTCATCTAAATATTATAATATAAAACGCTGGTGCGAAACTAGGGCTACAAAATGTTTGATGTTTTTAATATGGAACAACAGCAAAGATTGGCAAGAGGCCAAGTGACTACAAATGTCGCTGTTTTCAAAACAAATGAATCCTTCTATCATGTACATATACAGACGCACATATATGCATGTACACTGATACATGTTCGCACACTCGCGCACGCTTGTTATTGGCATTTCAGGTTGCATTCACCGTCTGGTATGTTTTGATTGTAATATTACAGGATGCTCTGAAGACACACGCCTAACAAAATAAACTGAGATGCATTAGTTGCAGAGACAATGGCACACATTTCATTGGAAAGAAACCACACATAAACAGTGATTAGAAGATCGTTGCTACATTGATATGTATATAGGGGAGAAAAACTGATAGGGTACATTTCTTTTGGTTACACGTAGAAATGCATTCAGACTCATCATAAGCTGGAACAACATTAGACATTTATTAACATATAATATATCACCGAATGTCCTATAAACTGATAAACACACGAAAATAGATAAATAAGAATAATTTCATACTTCAATAAACAGGGAAATGTATATTGTAAACTATCAGGTTAAAAGATATCTAGAAAAATGATTCGAATTGGAATTGCATTCAACCTTATTTGAAACTAATTCATAATGTTCCGAATTAGACGTTGGAAAACTTTACCAATGGTTCATTTTTCTTGCATACCATGTAGCCAAATGCAAGTTAAAATATTTAATGAAAACATTTTAAAAGATTAATTAATTCAAATACAGACAAGAAAAGGAACATTGAAATTGAATATGATTAATAAATTCATAAAGATATATAACAGAGTGGTGAGGCGGCGTATTTACTGAAAGACAGTAATAATGAAGTAGTGTTTTTATCGGAAGGGGAAAAATCGCTTCCTCTATAGGTGAGTATATTTACGGGGTGAAATGAACGTATATTTTACGTTGTGTATAGATTTCTATTGTGCATTCACAGGGTGTATTCATTCTGATGGTAGGTCTCCAAACACTTTTAAAAGATCCAACCACAAATCAATAACATACACATTCCCTACATGGTCGTTGGACCTCCTACAATTTGCAATCATATCCAACTCAAGTTATATAATTTGTATCTGATATAATAAAGGAAAGATTCGACAATGTAGTCCAATATATATGTTGTATGAAATAAAGATACATAAACGTTACTTATTCTGTGAAACCCTTTCGACATCGCTTTGTGCGATGGAAGCTGATCTAAAGGCTAGACAATAGCCACAACACATATGTTACTTCACGTAAGTGGAAAATAATTAGAAAGGAGTAAATGAAATCACTTCCGTATTAGATATATTAGCCTGGAAAGACAAAATCAATTATCAAAAGTTATAATGCTCCATTATAGTTTAGATCATTCATAGCTCCAACTGAATTTAATAAATCTCGCACAGCCATAAAATGTATAACTTCAGTGAATTCGTCTAAGAGTGTTTGATGAAAATATATTCCGTGCTTTATGACGGTATAAAATATAACGTTTTATGTGTTATATAACGTCGTGCATTTTATTCGAGTTAAAACTTGTAGGTTATGGAGAGAAAATAAAGGGACAAAAATATAATCATGATATTTAGTATGATTTTTGACGTGAAACAGATTGTCTAATAAGGAGATATGTTATTTAAAGCATTTTAATGCAGCGAAACGTAAGTGAAGTTCGAGTTTATGAAAATCACATAAACTGAGGACTGCAATTCAGTGTGGAATAAAAATTCATCTTCCACCAGCAATAATATCTGAAGTGAGATTCTGTAGTAAACTACGCGATGGCTATGCTGATAACATTAATTGCAAGTAATACATGGTAGTAATTGGTGGCATATAGTGCAGAAATACATCGAACAGAATATGACAATAAAAAATATATATAATCATAATAATAATTCCAGATAAGAGCCCCTCTGTAGATTGTGCAAAACTATTTTTGATTTATTTTGAAACAGCAACAATGGATAACGTCTATAATTATGTGAAAAGAAAAATACGCTGACGAATATTAAAACTAGAGATATTGAGACAAGTTTCCGGAAAATTGCTATTTTTCTCCGTCTCCTTTTCATCGCCACATTAATTTCATTAGCTAACCAAGAATCTCTGATACAATTTCCAAGATAGCTAGCGAGACGGAATCGACATTAAAAAGAAATTATTGGCAAAGAATCCAATTAACCTAAACACTTTCAAGTAATGTTTTTAAAAATGGTGTCCGAAACTAAAGATGTTAAAAGCAAGATATACAAAGACAATGTTGAATGTAGAAACCATTAATTTAAAATGCACAATCTTCAAAGAATCAATGGCACATAAAATTTAGATTATAGTAGCAATTATCTGGCCATGCTGCAGCTCTGTATTGAGCTCTACGGACGTACATTTTGCATTCCTATTAACCAACAATATACTGGATATTTCGTTGTGTAACTGCATTAGATGCTCTGATACTTAAATTTTTAAAGTAATCTTAATCGAGCATAGAATTATAGTTATCCCCCACCCGTCTATCTGTACAACCACCAGCGTAGGTATTAATATATACACATGCAGATATATATATGTGTGCATGTGTGTGTATACACAGACGTACATATGAATATACTCATAACTAATTATATAGATAATCAAATGCATACAAATACACACACACGGACACACACACATGTATATATATATATATATATATATATATGAATAGATTAATGGATATAAAGAACTATTGAAGAATAGTTAGACAACAAAATATAGCATCTGACTTCGTCATAAATGGAATTGCGACATCAATGCATGCCATCAAAAAACATCATACCAGTTATATTGTTGAATTGTAGAGGGTTCTCAGAGCTGAGCAGCAAAAGTAAAATTTCGTATCGGAGGGACATTGTTGCATGTAATCAAACAATATACATAATATTTGCAGAAATGTATCTAAGTACAGATATAAATGATGCAGAGGTGCACAAAGAAAACTATGATATATTTTGTACAGACAGGAAAATGGTGAAATCGCTATGTCAGTTGGTGCAAATGTCACGGTATTAAACTTGTGATTTTGATAGACCGAGAGAATGTTATCGTCTGGAGCTTTGCTTCTGGTAGGACAACTCTAGTAGGGTGAGTCTCCCGGGTAGGTTTCAGACTAATGCTAACCCACAGCGCGTTGGTTATTCGCCAAGATGATAGAGTCGTCATCCACTATAACCCGCACAGAAGAAACCTCAACCAGTTACGACAACAACCAGAAGAAAAACTTCACTAATGTCATAGAATATTTACTATGTTTATTTGGCGACAACGATTTCTTCTGGCAATACCACAGTAGAAATAACAATCTAAGGCTCAAATATATACCCTATTGCGGTTCAAAATAGATCCTTTAAACAAAGTTTCCCTATGAAAAAGATAAGACCTATCTGAAGCTATGTCATCAATCGAAGACAAAAGCATTATCTTTATCCTACACAGATCATAATTCACAAAACAATAGTATTCTTAGAGAATAATATCATATCTGCCCTTTCATTGCATTCTTAGAACCCTATCCGTGCCTATTGTCATGTATACCGATTCAGAAAAAACTACATTTAATCCCGGAAATACCTCTTTCAAAACAATTTGAGTAATACCCTGTTACTTCATTTTATAGATGAAGAAAGGTACCAAAACGTGAAGGTTAAACTATGTCTCGTTTATAGACTCGTCTATATGTATTTCAAATACAAACTGAATTTCTATAGAATTCCTTCTCGGTGTTCTCTCAGGAAAACTGAAGAGATGATTTTAATGCTCGCAGTACTAAGTTCTCGCTGCATTTTTGTTTTCAAATACAATTAACACAGTTTCACGTAGCTTTATATACAATATATACATGATATATATATATATATATATATATATATATATATATATTCAACCAATCATTCAAGTCAGCGCTAGTAGGAAAATGATCGTCTTTAGTTTCAGTACGAAACCCCATACTCAGTCCCATACAGTGAGGATGACATTCCAAAGGCTGGAGCAGTTTGAATGGAAAACTATGCCCCACCTAAAATATTCGCCAAACATCGCCCCATCTGATTATCATTTATTCCACAGTCTTCAGAATCATTCGGACGGAACAAATCTGAATTCTCTAGATGAGATCAGAACTTTTCTGGGGGAGTATTTTTCGTCACGCACAAGTGCATTTTGGAAGAATGTCCTTGATATTGTACCAGATAAATGTAAGAACATTGTAGAAAATGAAGGAGAGTATATTTTAGATAAAAACGTATTTTCTTATCGTAATTTTCAAACATAAATGTATAGTAAAACTGCATTATTTATGGAATGGCACAACATGTGTGTGTGTGTGTGTGTGTGTGTGTGTGTGTGCATCTGTGTGTGCATCTCTGTGTGCATCTCTGTGTATGTGCGTGTGTGTGTAGATGTGTGTTTATGCCCACACGTGCAAACATACATCAACAACCGACTTGATCGAATCTGCATGGTATCCGTGTTGGCTGGGGCCAAGTGAGCCAAGAAGAAAATGGTCCCATGTTAACAACTGAATGGTATTGCTTAAATATGACATAACTGAAGGCATATTCTCAGGAACATTGAAACTCTTGAATTCATCAATAAATATGTATGGCGCTAAGGGAGCTGAGACAGAAATATATTTTGGTTATAAACCGAGACGAGACTGACTATACTACAACCCGCTGATGCTTCAACTATTTTGTATATAAACGATTCTAATCTGTTGGGAAAATACAAGCAACCCTATGTAAAAAGAAACTATTTGGAGAAATTAAATTATCACAATAGAAAGAAAAATGTATACTACGATGAAAATTGTACCAAATATGTTGTGAATAAATGGTGAAAAAGATACACATCTCGGTTAATGCGGTCATCTTGTCACGATTAATTTTCAGATATCTTTCTCCTCCTACTCCATTCAACCATTATTATCTGCGCCACTATTTTGAGATTTTCATCTAAATTTAAAATAACTCTGAGGATGTATATAACTATGAGGATATATATATATATATATATATATATAGTGAGAGAGAAAGACAGAGGGAGGGATATATATATATATATATATATATATATATTACAATAGTGACGCGTGAACAAGAATGAACATATCGTTTGGTGAAAACTAAAATTAGAAGATATTTAAGTAAATAAATGTTTAAGTGAACGGTCGTCTTTGTCTTTTAGGGAAATCCATACTTCTTGCAGCACTACGTTACTGATAATTCTTTTATGAAGCATATTAATCGCAAACAGGCTCCATGCTTCCCGTTGATCTAATATAAAGATGGTAATCTTTGACCATATATTTTATAAAAATCTTTTTAATTTTCACTTTCGGAAAATGAAAAATGACTCTGACGCCTTTCAATTTCCTCTGTTTAATGATGGAAATTCTATTATTGATCCCTCTTTGTGCATGTGTTAATTCAATCGATACTATTATTGAGTCTACTAAGCACTCCCGACTATATAACATGTACGACCACATTGACTACGTGGATATTCTATGTGTATTGTTAGCGTTGAAATTGTTTAGCGGTGAGTCATAATCCTGTACCCCTATGATGAACTACAATTGAATATATGACACTGGAAATTTATTTTTTAGTATTGCACACATGGACTATCGAAGAACGTTACTGTGTGTATTAATTTTAAGATGATCGCACTGGGTGTAAAGTATGCTTGGCTGCTTTTCGTATTATTAGTTTCATTGTTGGCTTGTCATAATAATGTTTTCAATGAGTTAACTAAAATCTCGTTTCTGGGTGGTATCCAATCACATGATGAATAATTTCGTGTTCTCTATAATTAAACTATCATCTTTTACTACATGTATGAATAAACGCATGAAATCGTGTTATAATCTAACATTTCTACAGCGTTTTCAGGCAACATGATATTTCTTTCAGATTGTCGAGCTGTGAAAGTGTTTTTAGCCCAAATTGTGGTTAGCCTGATGAAAATGAAGTGAATTTATATTTACATGAAAACATATATTTGTTTCCGCCGTGTATAACCGTTAATCTAAACAAGATTTTTTCCTTTGTCCGTTTTCTTTACTCGTCCTTGTGGAAGAACTTAGACTGGGAACGTCAAATACACCATGCTTGTTGTTCCCTCGCCAGCCACTGTCCTTTATTTTCTGTTCATTCCAACCATTTGTGTGTGTGTGAATGTTTGTGTGTGCGTGAGTGTATCCTAATATTTCAGAAGCTTCATGTTCACTTTGCAAACATGAGGTTATAAGTTTCATGTCATAGCATAGATTCATGGATATATGCCATTTCTATATTTGCAAATCAACACATAACTTGTGAGTGAAGCTGTAGATTGAAACAATAGAGACCCACATTCACTAGTCAATACTTGCAGTACATGCATACAATCACATTACATATTCTGTCAGGCTTATGTTGTCTAAAATTAATGTTAATGCTACATCTCTGGCACATATACACACACACATACATACACAGAGACACACACACGCACCCACAAACAAGCAAATGTGCCTCTGTGTATGCGTTTGTTTTTCTGTATGTCTGGGCATGTGTAAATATGTGTGCAAGTGAATATGTTTGGATTCTACATGAAAATCAATTTTAATTTCCTTCATTGTGCATTTAATCTAGATTAATTCGCTTTTAGTGTGTATTTAATAACTATTTCAAAACACAACATTGAATATGATGGTAATCTTAAATACCTGGTTTTCAAACAAGTTATCACAAACCATGATCTATTGCTGGACAGGAATATACTTGGATGAGGTGCTATTTTCTATATAATGTACGGCATTTAAATTATCGAGAGTAATCAGTGATTCAATAATTTGCCATAAAATCATAGTGGGGAAAATAATTTTAAAAATATGCAAAGGTCAATAATTAAGGTTGAATTTTCATAATATTCATTTGTATATACTACTGCATAATTGTAAACAGAAGCAGCTAAATGCCGTAGTAATAGGGCAGCTGGTTTGCATTTTCTTCCAGGAGCGATATAATAATAATTCGTCCTAAGCAAGGTAAACAACGTAGTTCAAAAGCATTACTTGCATATTCATTTATCATACGTTACTGCACATTCGAGCGTGAATATGCTATTTCTACGCCTATATATATATATATGTGTGTGTGTGTGTGTGTGTATTAGAAGTTTGAAAATGCCACTATATCAGAGGGGTGGTATGTTCGTGTATAAGTTTGTGATATCAAAGCTTGCATGTATGGCATATTCCGGAACCGTATTTGGAATGTGTATGGAAAAGTCTATGTCACTCCTTATGTAACTTGGTATCAGTGGGCATAAAGTTTTGAGGAGAACATCTATGAAGTGGCTTAGTTGTTGTTTTGGTGATTGGGGCTCTGAAGAATCTATTAGAGTAGATGAAAATATGTGATTTGTAAAAACATATATAATTATTTGTATATGTACAACCATCCAGATATCTGGATAATTTATTTTTCTGATATATACTGCACTGTCTCGCCATATCGTGGTTTACCTATCGCAGTTTATTATTTAATCTAACGTCTTTTTTTCATTTATAATAAAATATATATATACAAATGCTAAAAATAATTTTAAAATGATATACAGTACAGTAGGGTTTCTACTTCAATGATTTTCACCTATCGCCGGAGGGATGGGGTAGGAATTTTAAACCCGCGATAGTCGAGGGATTATAGTAAGTAACATATATTAAAGGCATTAACCCACAGCTATTATCATAGCCGTCGAAATGTTTTCACTCTACATTATTCCATCTATACTGAATCTATACTATTCCACAATTCCATCTGAAATATATCGCAGACATAGATAGAAGATTAGTAATATTCATTTTAAAGGGAGATTGGCATATTTGTTCGTTTATCTGTGTCTGTGTGTGTGTGAGTGTGTGTATATGTGTGTGAGTGTGCGTGTGTTTCATCTGTAGCGCTCTTGTTTTCATTATGCATTGAATTTTTGCCACTCGTTTTCTTGCCATATTTCTCCCTGCATACATGAATGCGTTGTTATTCACGCACGTACACTCACAAAAACATTGACGTATACACACATCTATATATATATATATATGTATATATATATATATATATATATATATATATATATATATATATATATATATATATATACACACACTCATATTCTTATAATTTTTTACATGCATCGACATTCATAGATTGTGAGGTATATATACAGAAAAAATATATGCATATACAAAGGCGTATATTGACGAATACCCATTCATACATGTTTACTGCTTTTTAGCTACACACACACACACACACACACACACACAAACAGAAACACACACACACACACAGACATACACGCATAAAATGTCTGTGTATGTGGGTTCTGCGTATTGCGTATTTATTTTGGAATGTTTATTTTCTTTATGCCATGTGTACATATGATTCGGCCTACATTATACTTACCCCCATACACACACACAAACACACACACATGCGCACGCGCACACACAAACACACACACGCACACACACACACACAGATATATATATACATTCATATGCACAGCGATACACATTTACTTACCAGCAGATCGATACAAATAGCAAATAATGTTTATATACTCTGTTCAGGTCACTGTTGATCTTCTGTTTGTAAATCTCAAAATGCTTGATTGAATATTTATATGTTTGGAGTCGTCTATTATTATTATTATTATTATTATTATTATTATTATTATTATTATTATTATTATTATTATTATTATTATTATTATTATCATCATTCCTTTGGCATTCAGGTTGTTGCTGATGCTAATAATATATATTTATATTGTTATCGCTTCAAACGTCAGCAACCAATTTGTTTATTTGTGTATATCAATGTCATCTTGTCAAGATTTCTTCCGCCATTCATTCTCTTCTTGTCGAAGGTTCTATTTTTCACTCCCCCATCCTCATCAGTATAATTCCTCGTTCAATTATCAAAGCAGTTCTATTTGATTTCCCCCACTTGATCTAGTTTTATGCTAGTTCTACATTGTTGATTGTCAATGTGTTAATATTTGAACCTCAATTCTCCTGTTTTCTCTTTCTCTTTCACTTTCCACATAGCCTTTCTTCTCCGTTTTATCTTTACGAGTTTTTTTCTAATTTCACAACGTTGTATATTGATAAAGCAATGTGCCATTACATAAATGTGTTGTAGTATCACATATATACATTCATTATTTGAAAATTGTGGATAAACCGAAATTCTACGTACTACTGGAAAATAAAAATCACTCTTAAATGTTGATTAAAATTGAAAATCTCGTATTTAAATAACTGAAACTTCGGGAAATATAGCAAAACATTTCGGAATATAAATCTAGTCTGAAGCGTAGTACGGTAAGCGAGCATCACTCTTATGTAGTATTACCATTTTACATAGAAGCATATGTCCCTCTGTTGGCATAACTTAAAACTCAGACTCACATATAATATAATATATGCAGACGTAGGTGTGGCAGTGCGCTGCTAAATCTTCGGATCAACGAAAGCCTTTCGAGTGAATTGGTAGACAAAAATTGAAAGAAAGCTCATCCCCTCTCTGTGGATGTATATATATACATATATATATGTGTGTGTGTGTGTGTGTGTGTGTGTGTGTGTGTGTGTGTAAGGGTGTGTGTGTGTGTATGTGTGTGCGTGTGCGTGCGTGCGTGTGTGTATACATACATACAT
>NC_068988.1:17122656-17125329 GCF_001194135.2 Octopus bimaculoides | reverse complement strand
ATATATATATGAAGGAGGTTCGAAAAGTAGATGGAGACTGCGGTGACTATGTTTTTCAATTTCAAAGACATGACTGGGAGAAAATATGACTATAGATTTTTGTTGCTTGTTATATAACAACATGGTAAGTTAATATGTAATATATTGCTTTGAAAGATATCGACTAGCTAAAAATATCTGTGCAATAATTAGACAAATTACCGTTTAGTGGTGGTACACACAAAAATAAAAATAAAAATCAACTGAAAGAAAATAATTCCAACTAATTCAATTAACTGAACGTTTGTACAAATGGAAAATATGGTTCAAGAATGGCATTTATATGACGTATTATATCACCTATCTCTACCATACGATATATAGCGCACAGGTTATTTGGAATGAGAAATATTAGTACTGATGATAATTATATAAGGCAACAATATAGCTGAGGGGAAATACAACTGACTCCTCACCTTACAAAATATATCTAATTTAAGATCTTATATTTAACACAATGTTTTGACAAAAATCGAATGCCATTACAATTATTCCAAGATTTAAGAGTGAAGGTAAATTATAATAACATAAATAATATAAAAAAATAACTGTTTTGGAATATTTTGCAAACATGAAATATGTAATGTCTTATCGTATTTCAGTTCAAATGAAAAAAAACTTTGAGAAGACATTTTATTAACTTAGAGAATTTAAGTGAAAGGGTTACAATTACAGACAGACAGTCTTCATGAAGTACATTTGATGAAGTACATACGTGATTGGTAAACGTCACATATTTCATGATATTTTCCAGCGACTATATTATTCACATTGTATTAATTTAAGTCAAGTGTGTATCTGATCCCTAAATGGATAATATCTATTGAAGAGCTTGAATTCATTATATTACATATGCTAAATCCTTTCCTCTAGAATCAGTATCTCAACATACCCAGCATTTTAGACAGAGAGGGAGCCTTAGTTTCACCGAGCAGAGTATGATTGACTAAAGATTTTTGATATCAAAGGTTGACATTGTTTCAAATGTTTGGAAAATGACAATATTCAGTGCCATACGTCATTAGTATAATGTCATAATTTTCTATTTTCTTTCTTTTACCCTCGTGAACAGCTCATGTCTTCGACTGTTTAGTTTCATATCATTTTCATTTAGATATCGCCTCCAATTTTCAAATTGTTTCGTTTAATTATGGTTTCTTTCCATTACCATCTATCTTCATTTGCGTAAAAACATCGCGTTCATCTCAGTCTATTAATCTTCGTTTATTTTTCCCTCCTGTGTCAACATTGTTTTCTTTCTACATACTAACTCAGAGCAACAGGGTCTCCGAATTTAAGAAGTTTACTTTCTCTTCTATACTTACTCTCCTTCTGGTTGGCGTAAACACACAAGCACTTACACATCATCTCTGTTAATACCTCTCTCTCTCTCTGATAATTTATCACTCCCTTATTACCATTCACTTAAATAAATCTACTTTATCTTTTTTTTTCATTCGTTCAGTCTTTCCATAACCCAGATTTGCGAGCTTCTGACATCTGTCTCTCAAGATATCGTCTACACACCCTATTGTTTGCTGCCATTTTCCGTTGGACAGAAACACAAGCGCACACATTCATGCACGAATTCATTTTCTTGGTCTCTCACACACATCCCCACAAATACTCTTACTCTCTTCTTCTTCTTTTCTCTCTCTCTCTCTCTCTCTCTCTCTCTCTCTCTCTCTCTCTCTCTCTTACTCACACCAGTGAAAAGAATCTTTCACGCATCCACACTCAAAAGCACGCAAGCCAGTATATCTCTCACACACGATCTGTTTGTCTAAGTGTTTGTCATACTCAATCTCTCTCTCTCTCTCTCTCTCTCTTCTTCTTTTTCTTCTCTCTCCATCCATCTCTTTCACACACATATACACTCACTCATACACTCTCTCTTTTCTCTTATAATGACCTAACTTCTGTTGGTCCTGACACAAAGTACCATGCGCCATTTTTTACTTGCCTACACAATGTGATTCCGGTCTGTATATTGATTTTTGGCACGTCTCCACATTGCCTACATACTAACACAGTTTCAAACGGTAATAGGTCTAAGTTAAAAGAAACGAATACTGCGTAGCTTTACGCACATGCATAAACACATGCTCAAAGAGAATAAAAATCTGGCTAGAGCATCTATGCAAATCACCACATCTTTCTCAAAATACATTCTCACAAACGTTTGAGTGCGTGTGTATGTGTACACACACACACACAAACACACACACACACACACAAACACACACACACACACACACACACACACATATATATATATATATATGTGCGTGTGTGTGTGTGTGTGTGTGCGTGTGTGTGTGTGTGTGTACACAATATGGGAAATATTTAACAATTCATCAAAATATACTATTGTCTCCTAAATTTCTTATGCTTGAGCCATGGTGTAATAGGTAGCACAGAATATGTAGCACAAGGACAGAACAACTACGATCATCGTTTAATTTCTCAAACATCACACACTCTTACATGCAGAAATATATAATGTATGTATACATAATTCATACTAATATATCTATACATATATCTATATATGCATACACACACGCATACGTAAATACACATATATAAAAATATAAAAACGCATGTCCATATATATATATATATATATATATA
>NC_068988.1:17122019-17122387 GCF_001194135.2 Octopus bimaculoides | reverse complement strand
ATATACACTTTATGGAAAAGCAGCAGAGATATAACAAAAGACTGCTGCTTTTAAATAAAGCATATTACTCTACCTCTGATATTTGAGTACTCTTTTCCACCTTGTTGCACATGTTGTGCTGACTCCGGTATATAGTTTGCAAGGTGAGACAAATATAAGAAAGGAGGAAACAAAGGACCACTGATGAGGTCACGGAAGTGTGACGAAAGAACTGTGGCCGAAATAGGATTAAGATTAATGTAATATAAAGCTGAAGCAAATTAACACCAAATATACAATGCGTGTTTTTATTGGCTAAACTGGCAATATGACCATCCCCAAGTACAACAATATATATATATATATATTTATATATATTTCGATGTCAC
>NC_068988.1:17119597-17121321 GCF_001194135.2 Octopus bimaculoides | reverse complement strand
TAATAATAATAATAATAATAATAATAATAATAATAATAATAATAATAATAATAATAATAATCATAATAATCATAATAATAATAATAATAATAATAATAATAATAATAATGATAATAACAAGAACAACAACAACAATAATAGAAATAATAATTATAATAATACTAATAACAATAGTAGTAATAATAATAACAACAACAACATCGAAAAATACCTTAAGATAGAGAACCGAGGTTCGAAATTTCTCCAAGACACCCGGTGAAGGCGGGAGAGTATATTAGCAGAAACGTTGTTTTGACAACAAACAAGATGAGGACAAATATCCGTCAAATGTAAACAATGTAAATAATGTACTTAATTCCTCATCTCTCAAATATAGAACTGAAAACATGCTGGTTCACTGGAGAACAGTTTTCCTAATCCGTTTTGACTATTGCTTCCATTTATTTTCACCAAACAGGGTAAAATTAATTAATCCAGTGAACCTACACAAAGAAGATAGCCACTATGCAGCATATAAGCTACTGGGAAAGTCTCAAGAGATTGAGGCTATTGCCTGGAGGTAGGCGGGAAGGATATGCCGTAATATACTTCTGGAAGATCCTGGAGTGACTCCTTCGAAACTTTATCATTGAGAGTTACACAAGGTGGCAAAGACACTGCATAGTGGCAAAGACACAAACTTTGCCATTAAAATATAGGACAACATATTGCAACAGCCTGGGCTTTAAAGGCCCACAGCTCTTCATTATACTCCTGAAGGACCTGAGAAACCTACATGGGGAGGATGTAGAGGTCTTCAAACCAAAACTAGATCTTTTATTGTCAAGTGTCCTCTATGAACCACCTTCACAGCAGGAAGTGCAAATGGGGGTAGCAGCGTCAAACTCGCTCATGCACCAAATGACAAGTTCTAAATGAATGATGAATATGATGATGATGATGATATTATTATTATTATTATTATTATTATTATTATTATTATTATTATTATTATTATTATTATTATTATTAATATAAATTATTAATATTATTATTATTATTATTATTGATATGTCAAATTCTTTGGTGCCTGACATTGGGCACGCCCTATACATATATGTTTGTGTGCGTGTGTGTGTGTATGCTTCTGTATATATGTGTGTTTGTGCATGTGAGTATATGTGTCAGAAATTGAGAGGTTAATTTAGTTCTGCCCAGTGACTAAACACCTATGTCACTGATGTCAAGAAATACCTCTTATTTCATGTAAGAGAAATTATATTTCAGATAACTTTCCCGGATATTTGCCCAAATTTAGCATATGACAACGGGGTAGGTGCAATAACCTGCATACTGAATTGTTTGGAATCGACACGCAAACGACGTAGTCCTTAAATTAGTAATTCTATCTATATACGAGGGGGTGCTAAAACGCTTTTGGATTTAAGGGTGTCGCGAAAGGCCTAGTTGGAGGCCCAACCTTCCGTGTTCTTTTACTGGGTGTAGAAAACATGAAGGGCTGCCGAATAAGAGTTTGAATCTGCGAGAGGAATATGCTGAATAAAATCACAATTAATTGGTAGCTGTGTAGTTTCTTTTGTCCTAAGCTAGTGCCTTTTCATCACTCTCTCGTATGTATCTATTTGTGTACTCGAAAATAACTGAATATGTGTATTTAGTGTGCCTTAAGTTGCCTATGTGTTTCCTTTTTGAATCATATGAACGTGTTATATATATATATATAT
>NC_068988.1:17112142-17119342 GCF_001194135.2 Octopus bimaculoides | reverse complement strand
ATATATATATATATATATATATATATATATACATATATATATATATATGTATATTACACTTTTATTTGTTTCATTCATTTAATTGCGGCCATGTAGGAGCACTGGCTTTAGTCGAACAAATCGAACCGAGATCTCATTCTTTGTAGGCCTAGTACTTATTCCACCGGTCTCTTTTGCGGAACCGACAATTTATTTTTTAGAGATAAATTTTCGCTATATAGATCGAAGCGTGCAAGATATTTGAGCCATAGGAAAAATAGGAAAATAAAGATGTGAAACAAAAAACTGGTTACCAATAAGTATATCATAAAATATATTGCGTTACAAAAATTATGTGCACAAAATCATGCAATACAAATATATAGATGAATACATTACAATATGTAAATACAAATGCACTAAGAATATACTAAGATTGTTAAAATATATAGTCCTGCATACAATGAAAACGATATTAAGAATATAGAAATAGAATTGGTGAAGTATAAAATTAGTGTAGAATGTTATAAATCCATATGGAAGGTTCGACGGTCGTTTCTGGGGGCATTGTGGTCCGAAGATATAATAGATTTTAAGGTCCATTAATTCATACTACCACCTCCTTCTTCAGGGAAGTTTTCCACTGATAAGTTTACATTTGTTATGCTGATGTGGTGGAATTCAAAGTTGACAGACCTTATAAAGCGCTACACTTATTATTAGGCTTGGTGTAGGTGCTGGGGATGTTTTCTAGAGAGTAGTAGGAATGGAGGACATATTAATGTTAAGACTTAGCTATTAATAATATTAGAGGTGGAGGATTAGAGGAGAAGATATCATACAAGCTATTGCAATTCATAATAAATAGAAGATAACATGTGAAAACTTATTTAACATTCAAGAATTATACATACGCAGAATAGTTAATGCTCCTTTAATACAGGGTTTACATTTACGTGTAAATGAATTGTAAGGGGAATCTTCTGTTACTAGTGACCAGGATAGTTTGTACTGTATAGTTAGCTTGTGCTTTACGATTATGGATATGTGTAGCTTGTGAAGTAGAATATTTGGTGTTTGGATTAACAAACGAATTAATACGTGCACGATATCTAGGCTTAAAGTTTACTGTAGTCCCAATATATATAATTGCCTGGTGGTAGCTGGGTGTCCTCACAATGTATTTATATATCACATTTTTGTGTAAGCAAAAACCTTCAAGAACCCATAAATAGAATGTTCGATATTTACTGTTTTTTGTTTGTTTGTTAGGTAGTTAGAGTATGGTCCTCTTGAGGTTACTTGGTGTTGACATGTCGTCGTAAGGGTTGGTCTACGTCGGAGTTTATAACAGAATTGGAATAAATGGTTATGCTGGAACTAGTACACATTATCTGGTAATCAGGATTGCGGGAGACTGTCATCATTTTAGAATTACTTAACCTAGAAGAGTTCCTAATAGCTGTGGTAGGATTATTGTCCAGATCCGATTCGGGTGCTATATAGGGATTTATATGTTCAACTGTCTGGCCACTTTTATATCTTTGGGCCAATATGCCCCCAGAAACGGTAGTCGGACCATAAGGTTTCATAACCTTCCATATGGATTTATAACATTCTACACTGATTTTATATTCCGCCCATTCTAATTGCATATTTTTAATATTGCTAGTAGAGCAATCTTAATGTATTCTTATACATACATATATTCACACACACACACACGTACACACACATATACAGAGAGAGAGAAAGAGAGATACATGATGATGATGATGATGATCTGAATCTTCCATCTAGGTTGTTTCGTCATTTATTTTGTATGTACGGATTTTAAAAGTCTTTGTATGTACTTCAGAGCTGATAACTCACATTTTGATGGTTTTGTATTAGTGTGTTGTGTTTACGAAAAACGCATTCTTTTTTTTTCTAATTCATTCTATAGTTCTTACAAATCAATAACATCTATTTGCTTCGTTAGAAAATTATGTTCACCTGAGATTCCTGAAGAATCTCAGGTAAACATCAATTTTGGAACGACGCCCAGTATTTTCAAAGGAAGTCTATATATAATCGCAATGCATCTTCACAATTATAATATTTAATCTACTGCCACATATTTGTACTTAATTGCTTAAAACCTTTTCTTCCCGTCTCATAAATTGGCGTGTTAAAGCAATTATTAGTTTAGTTATTGGCAATGTCCTATTTAAACAAACGGATTAATTCGCCTCAAAGTGATCTAAAAATTGCACTTTTATTGTGCTAACTGAAACCATTCAGATGTAGACTTTATACAACGCAATGTTTATTTTCATTGTCAACGGCCTACTTTGCATCATAAAACGAAATTAACTATTTTAAAACAATGAGGCTAATGCTGTGAAATGTGCAAGATACAATATTTTACAAGAATAAATTCTTCTAAATTATAATCTTTCTTTGTACATGCCATGCCTAAACGCGCATTGAATTGCATAGTACTTGGAGCAGGTGAAGGTAGGTAAATAGAAATCAGATATTTTATATATCTATTCTGAATCAGAAATTGACAAACATTCAGACAAATAATACTGATATAGTGTTCAGGTATATTTTTTTCCGGGAAAATTAAACGGGCAATGTAAGCCACATACTAAATTTTGTAACAACATTCTAATCAGCTCTGAAGGTCATATTTAAATAAAACACACTCTCATTCGAGAGACAAAACGTAGTTGTGAGTGAAAAAAATATAGGGATGGTAGGAAAGAGAAAGGGAAAGAGAGAGAGAGAGAGAGAGAGAGAGAGAGAGAGAGAGAGAGAGTTCGAAGAAAAGTAAAATATGAGCTAACATCGAATATTTTATACCACACAAACAAAAAGGGGCATAAATTAAAAAAACGAAAATCGTGCGCACAAATACACACTTTCGTGGATCATATTCTGACTAGAAAATGAAATAATACCAGCGGTACAGGAAACCCACTAGATCCACCATACATTGTACCGGCGCTGGCTATGTTACTAAGAAATCAAGCTTCACTAGACTGGAGGAAAAACACAAAGCGCATTGCGTCCTCAAATGTTGAATACAAACTTCATACATAGATCATCTACTCATCGAAAAAGCCTGGAAACCTGAAAGAGCATTTAGATACGTGAAGAACAGAATTTGTTGCTATACCAAATTCAAACTTCCATAGCTCTTTCAATGTGTAACTACGACGTAATAATTACAGACATCTACTTCAGTGTGTATACTACCATAATAATATTTAAAAACATCTCTCGCAGCCAGAAAGCATACAAACACATCTGCATTTAAAATGGCTGTGTCATTTATAATCTCATTAGAACCATTACCATCGACAGCATACGATAAATCACAGATGCAGAGAGATTACAATTATACCCACATGAATCCTAATTTATTTCCTTTCATTCTGGTTACAGCTGCAAACTAAATTTCATTCTATTTTCTATAAATACAAATTAATTCTCCTCACACCACACTCGTCTTAATAAAAGTATGTCACGTTCTCAAATTTTCAAACTACATTTTACAGATATTTCTCAAACAACCCTGACTGTTAAACAACGCTCTGATATTAATATTCCGTAAAATAAAAAGAGTGCAATATTTCTAATACTTGATATGTGCTGCATACGAAAGTCGGCTGTAAAGTTCAGTACCTGACCAACATATTCTTGTGGAATGTGGCAAATAAGCGTTACTTTTCAACACCATGAGGTTCTTTACATTTTTCTGCCCGTGTTGTAGTGCTTAGAAAGCCTTTTATTACTGCTTCAGTAACTTCGTAAATCACTTTCCATTGATAGCGTGGCGCTTTTGAAGACAGCCAATAAACACAATTGCATTTTAGGTAATGAATGAATTTGGCCTTCTTCGGAGAAGGTGAGGAGGGATGTTTCAAATGGTGTATTGTTTCTTTATCTCTGATTGAAAGTAAAGAACCAGATGGATCTACTTAAAATAATATCAATTTTTTCCAGCGATGTGATCAGCGTGGTGCGCTTTTAATCAGGTGGCAGAAACTTGGCGCCCACCGAGCAGAGGCCTTTGTCGTGCCAATTTCCTTCTGCAGAATATCAACTCTCTCATGGGATATGCGAATAACATCGGTTATATTATAGTAAATTGCCTATCATCACTCACCATGTATTAAACATTATTAATGTTTCCTTCAGTGGTAGCAGTTGCCGGACGTCCAGTTCTTGGGTCATCTTTAAGATTTCCCCTTCCCCTTAAATTCAGCTGTCCTCTTTACATTATTGATAAATCTTGAACATCATCCCTTAATGTTACAAGGATTTCAGCATGAATGTTTTTGAAGGCTAAACTCCTCTCTCTGAAGGTACTTGATAACATCACGATGTCAAATTATAACCATATTAAAGAGAAGTCACTAGTAATTACTTTTGAAGTCTTCCTTGAACAGTCAGATCTCGGTATACCTGGAAAATGACAATGCAGTTAATAAGATGGTTAATTATTGCATGAAAAATTTCACAGCTCTAGTCTCACTCATTCATAGTCAACTCGTCCACGTATGATATTTCTATTTCATGTCAGAATCTGCCATGTAAGTTCTTAGGTCGGTTGGCGAGATGGTATATCTAGTACAGTCAACACTGCAGCTAACTTTATTCCTCGAATAAAACATAAGAGCTGATCTTGATCATTTAGATATAGAAAGACATTAAAGAATATTTGGTCTCTACATAGACTTGCACGTCCAATAATAAAAGCAGCAGCAGAGTGGTGTTTAGAAAAATTATACTAACTATCCGTAATGATTGTAATCTATGCCATCATGCTTTTATTAATGAATAATAACCAAGCAATATGACTGATGTATGGATATGTAGACATTAATTAATTATACTTGATTACTAATTATTTAATGCATTTCTAAAAATGACAGGTATAATTGTATCTAGAAATAATGGAAAAGATAACATTAAGTTTTGTTCTTATTGAATGGCTGTTTTGCGTAAATACATGAAATTGTTTTGAGAGATAAATTCTATATAACAATGAATATATAAAATCGATTTAGTGGTAGTGACACAGTCTGGAGCTTTATCAATATTTTATGTTATAAATAAATTATCTTTCTACTCTTGATCTTTGCCGTGACAAAAATCTATCATGGGTCGTTTGAAACATTAAAAATTGAATAATTACAATAACCAGACGTTTCTGTGTTGTTAACATTGTTATCCTTACTTGTTATTTTGGGGATCGTGCAAGCAAAAAACTGAAGTCATCACCTATCGTACAAACCAGCCGTAAAAGTTCGAAAAAGACAGAAAACAGAAGAGGTAAAACGTGAATGATATTCAAGTATTTCAATCAAAAACAATAATGTTTAGCATATTCTCTCATTTTTGGCTTCTTTTACTTACATCATTCATTAGACAACGGTCATGATAGGGCGCCGTCTTGAAGGATTCTAGTGGGGGAAAATCAGACCCAATACATAATATTTTAAAAACTGGTACCTATTCTATCGCTCCTTTTGCCGAACAGCCAAATTATGAAGATGTAAATAAATAACACCGATTGTGAAGCAGTGAGGTAGAGACACCAGCACAATCACACATACAGATACACGCGCGCACTTTCATTCATCGTCTGCTGAATCCTCTCACAAGTCTTTGATTGAATCATTTTCATGAAACTTAACGCACGGTGAGGGACGTGTGTTTACAAAGGAAAGTTGCGATATACCATAACGAAATTTAGTCATTCGGGTGTATATTTTCTTCTTGGGAAATAAGTTTAAAAGAAACGAAAAAAAAAACAAGTTGCGAGATAGTTACTACAGTAATAGCAGTTAATACTACATCAAATAAATTACTTATTTGCAGTTTTAGATAGTAGGAATACTTAAGTATGAATAGTTTGAAACATTTTCATATCACCTGCTTCCCCTATAAATGAGAATCTTTGGTCATTCAGGTTATACACATCACGCTATAGTTTCTAGTGTTTTAAAGAAAATATGCAAATAATATTAATAAATAGTAATACTACTACTACTACTAGTAATAATAATAATAATAATAATAATAATAATAATAATAATAATAATAATAATAATAATAATCATAATAATAACAACAACAATAATAATCTCGACACAATTAGGATTTATTTAGACCAATGTGATGAGTAGACGTGACCAACGCACATTTATCATGGAAATAATTCTGTTGTCTGTCGTGAATAATGAAACAGGATTCATGACACAGAATCGTTCGCTCAAATATAATTGTACTAAAAGTACGAATCACCATGATGGAAATGCTTTCAGTGTAGTTGATTGTGTATTTTTTTTTTTTTTGCGATGCGGTTGCTTTGTGATAGATAATAATAACAAGATAACGGGGAAATAATTTATATAGACATGACAGCTGGAGTCATGACAACTGGATGCGGTTAATGAGTAAACTATTGAGTGTGGATTTTAATATATTAGTAATTGCAACCTGGGTTACGTATTGGAAGATTAGTGACAGGAAAGTTGTTTTTAATGGCGTACACAATTTAGTTTCCTTGGCATATCTGACTATGTGAATGAGGACTCACATGATGAAGGAGCAATATATTTAACTGTGCTAATGGCTTTCTGTTTCTCAGAAACATGTTTCTTTGATTTGGGCTCTCTGGTTCGTATATTCGGTCTAACACAATGATACACGTAGATTTTGCATTTTACTTCAATCAGAACTTGGTTTATTATTGATCATGCTTGGACGTTTCATCGACTTTTCTACACTTTCCACTTAAAATGAAACTGGACGTGTTGCACCGCCTATATCGATCACAACAAACCCATGTCGTCACACTGTTCATATTACCCTCCTCTCTATACATCTATACGTACATGCATACAGGCATATATATATACGTATATACACCATATTTACATACGCAAACACAAAATTATAATTCAATAATATATATACTTATATATGCATATAAATATATATAAATATAGACATTCATATATATATATATATTCATGTATAATACATTTATATAATGCATATCTATAACTATTACTTATATTTTCATATAAAGCTATATGACGACATTAACTGATCCGTCGTAGCATTCATGGCGGAATGGATTAAATTGTTTGCAATAATATGAAGCCAGCTGCATTTATGTTGTAAATTCCCTATACGCACGATTACGCTTCGCTTCTG
>NC_068988.1:17105796-17111797 GCF_001194135.2 Octopus bimaculoides | reverse complement strand
ATATATATATATATATATATATATATATATATATATATATAAATATATACATACATGTTCACATATATATAAATACACACACATATACGTATATGCATACATGTATATATACATATATATATATATATTCATGTATAATACATTTATATAATGCATATCTATAACTATTACTTATATTTTCATATAAAGCTATATGACGACATTAACTGATCCGTCGTAGCATTCATGGCGGAATGGATTAAATTGTTTGCAATAATATGAAGCCAGCTGCATTTATGTTGTAAATTCCCTATACGCACGATTACGCTTCGCTTCTGATATTTCCAGCTGCTTAAGCTAATACACCGTTTACTTGAGCTAACTAATTGATGTATTGATTATATTGGAAATCAGGAACTTTAGTCAACATAATCGTTAATGTGTCAGATGCACTAAAATAACATATTTACCGCTGAAGATTATTTGGTTGGGTTTCCGTTAATTCAAAGTTCAATTTCGTTCTAATTCACAGCCCTCCCTATCAACTGTACTGATATAGTTTTTCATCTGATATAGTTTTAAAGGCCAGAGCATATTTTACCCCACACATCGCACTACATTGCTGTCTAAACAAATAGTACAAAATGTAAACTAATCTAGACTACATCCAAATTAGATTGCACAGTGTGGTTATAAAGTCGTGGTTTTTTCACCGCTCAGTAACGAGGATATTTTTTCAGGGAAAAGCAACACCTTGCTAACTAGAACTAATAGTTCCTGAAAAACGAACCTCCGCCAATTACTCTGCCTATATATCTGTGCAGACCTTTCAATGCTGTGTATATCATAAGGTCTGCAAATCTAACGGACCCCTCAAAATACATTTCAAGATCCACAAAGATCAGAAATGAACTGCTATTCATAATGGTCCAAATCAGATATGCAATGTATGTGGCTATTTTTTCAAAACATTGTTTGGATTAAAAATCCACATCAGACGCCATGATACATCTAAGATGTAAGGACAGGAGATGGTTAGACCCTGCATAAGGAGTAGACAACCACCATATTGTATGTATGCATGGATGTAAGTATCTATGTATAAGGAGACAGAAAGAGAGAGAGAGAGAGAGAGAGAGAGAGAGAGAGAGAGAGAGAGAGAGAGAGAGAGAGAGAGAGAGAGAGAGAGAGAGAAATAGAGAGAGAAATAGAGAGAGAAAGTGTGTGTGTGTTTGTGTGTGTGTGTGTGTGCGTGTGTGCGTGTGTGTGCGTGTGCATAAGGCATTTTAAGAAAATATTTCAGTACTTTTTGGCAATTTTGAATATGAGAATTTCTGACGCGGAATTCTTTAATTCGTCATTCGACATCCTAGACACAGTAGGGAAATTAGTCTCCGTTGGATAATATAGTTTTAGATACACTATACTAGAGGAAAGAACATTCACGTAAGCAATACATATGTTTATAGATACTACTCAATGAAGCACGAGTTACAAACAAGCGACAGTTAGAATTTTCTCCTGGTCGAGTGGCCCATTCCTCTCAAAAGGTTCCTCAATAATAGTTGTTCAACGGTATTGAACGATACACCCATGTTTTCAGATAGAAATTATTCAAATCCCAAAGAATTCCTCTCAACACATAGCTATGATGTTCCCTCACTACTTCTGCTCATGATCAGAGACACACATATCGTCAGCCACTAAGCGACATGCCCAACTGACAAGCAGATCTGTAGTATCGAGCAGAAATTTGTTGTAGCACATCTTTTAGACTTAGACAAAACATGTACATGTTAACACTTTGAACCATTTAAGATCAGAAGCCATGTGAGTCAGTGCAAGGTATTGCGTGAGGGCATTCATATTGCTGCTGCTGTTGAATCTGCATGCCATCAAAATGAAGCTTGGCTGTACCACTTGGGTACAAATACACGAAGTCAGATATACACATGATTATGTTGATAATGATCATGATGATGTTGATCATGATGATGAAGATATATCATCATCATCGTCATCATCATTATCATCAGGAATGTTACTCATAGGATTGGTAAACCGACAACTAAGATATATTTAATAGAAATCGCTATTAATGAACAGAGTAATATCTCATGATGGATAGATCATTTTAGTACGATTTTATTGAAAATTTTAGAATTCGATTACATACGCAATTGAAATTAACGATTCTGTTAGAAAATAAGCAATTAAATAATAAAATACTAACCATTTCCTAATTAAGCGCCTGTGTTTACGTCATTTCTTTGCGCAAAATTGTGTTGAAAAGGAATATTGATCAAAGGTATTGATCATAATTGTCGATAAGAAATGTATTCCCAATGTAATTGTTTCGAAAACATTGTTGCATTATTCTCTATGTTGAGTTGCACTCTGTGGTTCTTTTCTTGCGGATTATTATAAGCCTTTTGCGATACAAACAATCTGAATTCAATTTTAAAATCATTAGTTTCAGAATGGTAAATCTCGATATATGGTAAAGCTATAAATAAATGATACCGTGTAAATATTGAGTAAAAAAAAAAACCTTGGGTAGAAAATCCGAGGGCTGTCCGTGGGACTCGAACACAAATCTCCTACTAACAATCTAATAAGCAGCTCTCAATGGCCTTTAACCCGATATTTACAGCTTATCATTTATATCATTATAAGCCGGAGAGCCTGCAAAATCGTTAGCACGCCCGGCAAAATGGTTACGGGCATTTTGTCTGTCTTCAGGTTCTGAAGTCAAACTCCGCTGAGGTCGACTTTGCCGTTCATCATTTCAGGGTCTATAGATTAAGTAACATTTGAGCACTGGGGTCGATGTAATCAACTTAACCCCTGTCCCGAAATTGCTGGCCTTGTACCGAAATTTGAAACCGTTATTTATAGGTTTATGAAGCTTCGATATGCTTTCATGTGCTCCCGACGTTTACATATATTTATGACGAGGATAGATTAAAAGAATTTAATATATGTTTATACAAGATTTATGTTTATATATATGTGGGCGTGTGTGTGTGGGGGGGGGGGCGTATGTGTATATTGGCGTGTGTGTGTTTGGGCAATATATATATGTATGTGTGTACGCGTGTGTATGCATGATTTCACGTGTGTGTTATATTTTATACATTAACCTGTTGATAAAAACTTTTAAAAACTTATAAGATGTTATAGCTAAGCATGCAATCTATTTATCATTGTTCATTTATCTTTCCATATATATATATATACATATATATATATATATATATATACTCACACACACATGTATATATATATACGTATGTGTTTGTCTACAGAAATATACAAAGAGAGAGAGAGAGAGAGAGAGAGAGAGAGACAGACAGAGAGAGAGAGAGAGACAGACAGACAGAGAGAGAGAGAGAGATAGAAAGTACCAGAGTTTTGGGTTCTTGCTAGCATGTCCGGGACATCTCAAAGATGAACTGTGGTACTCTAAATATATTTAACCTTTGGGATAGTAATTAAAATTTGTGATAGCAATTTCATGGAAACACACCTCACGGATAGTAATCTAATCCTCGAATTAATTTAATTTGTTTTAATCTATCTGTTATCTGCAATATCATAAGCTGACTTTGCATGAAATATCTAGTACAGCATCATGTATGGAAGTAGGATTTCATTATGAAAAATGCCAACGGACATTTGTTTTGATCACCTTACTGCTACAATAGTGCCAGGTCACAATAAAGTTAAACACAGCCAGTAAGACCTGAGAAACACTTGTCATTTTCCCCCCATTGGGACTATTACATTTGGCAAAACATATCTCCCCGTAAAAGAAATGCACGAAAATATCAATTTAGTGCAAACATTGCTTCATAAAATCATGATCTATGTAGGAATATCAGAGCAAACTATCAGAATTATTTCACAGTCAGATATTTAGCAATTACTCCAAATGATAATAGCACGAATTTATCAGGCGCAACTTTAGAATAAATGTTGAAATATTATGAGTTATACTTGTTTGAAGAATAAATGCTGTTGCTTTTCTTATATTTTCCTTCCTATATTTGAAGTTTGGTAAATGTGAACGGAACAGGGATGAAAACAACGCTGCCGAAAGCGAAAATCTCTTGGTATGGCAACGAAGCAACAAAGAGAAAAACTGCTATACTGTATTTATGGAAGAAAGGATATATTATTTGATATTCTTTGATGTCATCTTTGATACAAATATTCCTTATTATGCTGATGCTATTCGTTTACTTTAAGTGCGTGTAGTCTTTTCATTATTACGTTTCTTGTATCTACTATTCTAAATTTGCTGAAGAAACGGAGAATATTGCACCATATTCCAGCGTCTTATGTATCATTGCCAATACTCAATGATAAACATTTGCTTAAGGCCGATAAATGCGTGAGAAGGAAAATCATTTGTAAGACAAAAAAAAAAAGAAAGAATCCACCCAAGAACAAACATTAACTTACTGTGTTAGATACAATAAATGCATAAATATATACAAGATCGAATACACACACACACACAAAAAAAAAGATATTTTAAACAATGTTATTTTGTTGATGATATTATTATTATTTGCATCACTGCTATTGATGTTGCTTTTCATTTTATTTTGTTTTTAAGAAAGTTTGTCGATTGTTGGGTGCAAATAAATTGAAGATGGTAGCATAATATGTTCCGATATTGTAAACATACCTGCTGAAACGTAAGTTAATCTTCCTTGAGTAATAAATCTACTGGAATAAAACTTGCTGTACACTAGATGAAATATGTTATTTATTTAAACTTCCATTGAAAACATTCAGTTTACATATGAAACAGTTTACTTCGTTTGCACGGATATTACAAAATCACACTCAAACACGAATATGTATGTGTATGTGTGTGTGTTTGTTAGTCCACCAGAGATATACACATACTCACACATGCACACACACACACACACACACACACACACACACACACATATATGTAGACCTTTAAATACGAAAGCTTTGATCTCTGCACTACATAGAATGAAAACTAATAGAGAGTAAGTTTATGTTTATAAACAGACACTCAACCACTGCTTGGAAAATTCAGTAAGTGCAGACATTTCGAATTCATCTAAGACCACGTAGTTAGACAGTCTTACACTTCGTTCACGTTCGTATGTCTTTTCCTTTACTAATACTTTCCAGTATACTTTTTTCCACTATAGGCACAAGACCAGAAATTTTGGAGGAGGAGGCCCATCGATTAGATCGACTCCAGTATGCAACTGGTACTTAATTTATCAACCCCGAAAGGATGAAAAGCAAAGAATACCTCGGCGGAATTTGAACTCAGAAAGTAAAGACAGACGAAATACCGCTAAACATTTGACCCGGCATGCTAACGTTTCTGCCAGCTCCCCGCCTTTCTTCCTCGTATATTCTCTAAACAACACCATTCTTCCTCTTTCGCCATAATTATTGAAATTAGAAGCGTTTCCAATAGTCTCGACATTAGTAGTACCAATGATAGTTAACAGAAAACAATGCAGAATTTTCACTGAAAAATCATCCATCGTAAGGGAAGGCACTGGTTGATGAAGTACGGTATATTTCATTTCTTCACAATTACTTTGAAAATTTAGAAGAAAGAGAGAGTTAGAGAAATTGATAGGGGCAAAGTCAGCCACATATGAGCAATTATATAGATACAGAAACATATATACATATGTTGTTGGCACTCCGTCACTTACGACGTCGAGGGTTCCAGTTGATCCGATCAACGGAACAGCCTGCTCGTGAAATTAACGTGCAAGTAGCTGAGCACTCCACAGACACGTGTACCCTTAACGTAGTTCTCGGGGATATTCAGCGTGAGACAGTGTGACAAGGCTGACCCTTTGAATTACAGGCACAACAGAAACAGGAAGTAAGAGTGAGAGAAAGTTGTGGTGAAAGAGTACAGCAGGATTCGCCACTATCCCCTGCCGGAGTCTCGTGGAGCTTTAGGTGTTTTCGCTCAATAAACACTCACAACGCCCGGTCTGGG
>NC_068988.1:17103133-17105127 GCF_001194135.2 Octopus bimaculoides | reverse complement strand
TATATATATATATATATATATATATGTGTGTGTATATGTGTGAATATGGTAATAAAACATTGTCAGAAAAAGTACTAAGCAACATTGCAGGATGTAACAGAAAGGTGAGGCTAGTATTACAAATAGAACACATAAAAATAAGATATAAGACAATAAATACTATGAGGATTAAAACGATGGAATTTCTCTAAATTTCTTATGTGGATTGCAATCTGCAAATATATTAGTAAATAAATCACCGTTCGCTTCATATTAAGACGTATTTCATGTCTGTAAACAGAAACTACCGTGATATATTTCTTATATATGTAGCAACGAAGATAGCAATGGCCCTTTTCAATATCGTTCACTTCTACCTAAAACTCATTTTTTTTTTCAAGTTCATCTTGTAGATACTCTTTTACTCTTTTACTTGTTTCAGTCATTTGACTGAAGCCATGCTGGAGCACCGCCTTTAGTCGAGAAAATTGACCCCAAGACTTATTCCTTATGAGCCTAGTACTTATTCTATCGGTCTCTTTTTGCCGAACCGCTAAGCTGCGGGGACGTAAACACACCAGCGATGGTGGGGGGACAAACACAGACACAAACACACATGCATATACATATACATATATACGACAGGCTTCTTTCAGTTTCCGTCTACCAAATCCACTCACAAGGCTTTGGTCGGCCCGAAGCTATAGTAGAAGACACTTGCCCAAGGTGCCACGCAGTAATTTGTTTTCGGTTAAGATCGTTATTGTTGTTAAATACAAGGAAAAGCAGAACATAACACTCTTAATGCGCATTAATCTGTGAGGGTATATGTTTCGTACATTCGTAATATTTGTTTAAAATTTTGGTACATGGCCAGTGCGCAACTGTTACTTAATTTTCCCCAGTGCGCAATTGTTTCTTAATTTAACGACGCTGAATTGATGAAAGCCAAAGTCAACCCCGGTGGGATTTGAACTCAGAGCATCAAGAGCGACGAAATGCCGTTACGCATTTGGCCCGGCGTGTCAACTATTCCGCCAGCTCTCTACCTTATAATACAATGGTAATATTAAGTCAAGAATATTCATGAGAAATATAGGAATGTCTCACTTTCTCCTTGTTACTTACGCTGTATTTCTTCACAACAAATTTAACAAGACTATATTTCCAAATATAGTGATCAAACTTAGGTAGAATTAAGTAAGATCAATATGTTCCTTTCAAATTAAAAGTCAATAGCTAAATACCTGTCATACACTTTGTGCCAGTCAATCGAAGTTTCCCTTCTGAATATAAATCAAATTTCTGTTACGTGGTTACATAAACAATATACGAGTCATAATTCAAAGGTTTTACACACGAAGCAAAATTTATGAAATATAGAAACAAGAGCGAAGATTGATAGATTTCATACCGTTTGTGGAATAAATAAAGACGAAAACAAAACAGCTAATTTTATCCTATTATCAAGAAATATATCATGAAGCACAACAACAAATACATTTTATGATGATATGACGTATATTTCTTGAGCTATTTCAGATCAGGTGTGATATTTTATGTGAAACTTGGTAATATTTCACCCAAGAGATAGAAGTTCCGAAATCGATGTTGGCAATAAATCTGTTCCTATCAATGAATAGCTATAGCAACTAACAACACCATAGAATGGCAATATGTATTTGGAAGCAAGTAAAAAATGGGCAGTTAATGTTAGATGTATTCTGTCCTTTTTCATCTAGTCTAGATAACATTTTAGCCACCCCTGTATTCTATTCCTCGTACTTGCGACACGTGCTGACACATTGATAAGACAAACAATTGTGTAACTAAGTATGTATCTATATCCATCTATCTATTATCTATCTATCTATCTACTTCTTTCTCTCTCTATTTATCAATCTGTGTGTGTATACATGCAAATATATACGTAGACACATGTTAATACACCTACAAGGATATGTTTGTTTGTATGCATACATATATATATATATATATATATATATATATATATA
>NC_068988.1:17098656-17102866 GCF_001194135.2 Octopus bimaculoides | reverse complement strand
ATATATATATATATATATATATATATATACTAAATGCGACTAGGGTGTTTGAAAACAACTATATTGCTAGAAATAAGAGCTAAAACGCTTTAATGCTGTAGTTAACGCACATAGATGAAAGCATACACTAACAGGACGATAATTATCCAAAAGTCCCGATCGAAAATACTTAATACTGAGGCGTCAATTTCGGCAATTTCGGTCACCTCGTCAGTTAAGCCGCCTCGCTCTCGGCTTTTTCTGGACTCGCTCTGCCATCTATATTCATGTTTTTGTCATCCAAATAATTGGATCCTTTTTGCTAATGTGTATATATAAAACGATATGAACAGCATTTTGCAAGATTTCACCAAAAAGAAAAAATTAAAATGTCACTAAGTGCTACTAGGGTATTAAGCAATGCCTACATTGCTAGAAATAAGGACTAAAATACACAAATGCTCTAGTGTGTTAGCTACAGCATTAGAGCATTTTAGCTCTTGTTTCTAGTAATGTAGGCATTATTTAACAGCCTAGTCGCATTTAGTGACATTTGCAATTCTCCCATTTGGGGAAATATTGCAAACTGCTGTTCATACTAATTTTATATATACACACACACGCACACACACACACACACACACACACACACACACACACACACATATATATATATATATATATATATATATATATATATATATATATATATATATATATATATATATATATATATATATGTATGTATGTATGTATGTATATATACGTTCTTATTCATGTATAAATATGTGTATGTAGATATGGATATGTATAAAATATCCGTAATATATAGTTACATGTTCTTTGACACCCGAGTGTCAGTATGTACATATATATGTTTCTGCTTTTGCGCATGATCTGTGTAGTATGTGATGCATACTGTATGTTAAGAAATCCAATCTGGGCAGAGATATGTAATTTCTGACAGGAAAACATCGAACGTTATATTCCCTTATATAAGCCGTTTAACAATTTTACACGATATTCAAATAAATCTTTTCATTGCAATATATTATTTATATATATTGTACCAACATTATCAATATTTTGAACGTATAATTGCTACAATTTGCTAGAGCACTTTTGACAATTTAGAATAACATTCTTAGAATAGTCACATGAGTTAGTTTCAGAGTATTTTATAGGTGCGGAACAGTTTTGTAGATTCATAATACAAGAACTTTCCTGGATAAAGTAAAAACAATCTCCACATGCTTAACAGTAACATTGTCTATCACATACATTATAAATAAATATATTTCAAGACGTATCAACATGGCATCGGCAAAGTATGATGTTTTATCTAAAATTAAATAATATTTACATCACTAGGTTTCATTTCTCCGTGAAAACTATTCAACAACTTTTTCTTTTTATTTCTTATCAACATTTTGAATATTTAATAAACTAATCGCCAACCTACATAGTGTATATGTTTTTTTTTTATTATTTCCTTTGTGCTATCGAACGGTATCGTGCAGACGTGTGAGTTTACAGTGGCATAACATTTTTTTTTTCTATTGGAAGATATTGATAACATTTCGGTCAACTTTTCTCCATTCTTGATTTAAGTATCATTCTGTGAATAACCTTGCTAAAGCATAACATAGATGACTGAAGGAGAAAGAGAGAGCGCGGGGGGAGATAAAGAGAGATAGAGAGAAGTGAGCGATAGGAAAAAGTATTTGATCTGACTACTTCACTGCATTACATATATCGATCGTGAAAGGCTGCAAAGCAAAGTTGACCTCGTTGGGATTTGAACTACGGGTGCAGAGAGCTGTGACCAATACTTCATGACATTTCATCAGAAACAAAAAATAATATACCACTTCGTCACATTATAGTGTTAGTTATGAATTCTTAGCTATATACAAAAGAATATCCGTTCATATTTATTTCACTCTGAAATTAGAGCCGTTTGAAATCATGTTAGGCAATTTGTGAAGATGAACAATACGGTTGGTTTGATTTATACTCAATAATATAACATTTCCCCCTTAAGTATTATATCGGAAAAACTATAATAATTTGAAGACACCACTAAAAAGAGGGTACACAAGTATGTGTCTCGGAACAATTCGAAATGAAACACACTGGAGTACTGAAAACACGGAGTGCGCAAAGCTGGACATTTTTTAGAAGGAATCCTCACTCTGTAAAATAATAATATCCCAGCTAAGATCTTGAATTTATTTCTTAAATAATTATTTATATTTTCAGGGACACCTCAGGTGTCAATGTTCCTCGGAGTTATCCAAAGAGATAAGTTATCCTACAAATAAACAAACACTTAAATATAAGGGTCTGAAAACGAAGATAACCGGAATGATGGCGAGGTAAACAGAAACATTTCCTTTCTCATTAACAGCATTTCGTTTTTCATTAATTTGACGATTAAATATCAAAAGACAAATATGGCTTACAAACATACACACAACTAGCATATAACACTCTCAGAAAAATCTGAGTCAGTCAGTTCTTTGTTTCTAGAAGCTGAAGAATTTCTCTCTACTTATTCAGTGTTGTCATCCCATTTGGTGTTAACATGTTTTCTGTTTACTGTTCCCGCTCCTTGAGCTATTAATTCAAGGAATAACCGCTGGTAAATTTATTGCTATTGTAGTCCCTTTTAAGCAATTCACAGCAGTTGGTTTATAGGTTCGTTGCACCTCACGATTTTACATCATCAGCTAACTGCAATGCGGTTTTTCACATTGACGGTTCACTTGTTAATTTCATGTGAGTAGGGAAAAATGTAGGCAGTTGTTAATTTTAGTATTGCGTCCACTTTCTTTGAAAAATACTTATATAGTTCCGAAAATAAATCACCTTGTTGTAACTTAGTTGTACTTCCCAGAGTGATAAAACTGTTTCGGGATACCGTCTTCAAAGTACATAGCAACTAGTACATAGTTTTCATTTTCGTTTGGGGTCTTTATCACATTTATCAAAATAGCCAGAGAAAGAGATAATAGGAGAGTCAAAGATAACACGCGCCGCGCTCCGTTCAGTAAGTTATGCCATATTGCCATAGGCAAGTAATTTGATGGTGCCCGTCTCTTTCTCAGTTATGGTTCACAATTATTTTCTTTGCCCATATATTGAACACAAAATTCTAAATGTCTATATACTGCTATATTTATCTTTACAATATCCATTGCTAAAAATCCGTGGATTGGCCATTCTGGACTCCAGACTTTAATACATATGCGTGCATGTCTGGGCGAGGAGAAGGAGACAAATGAAGGAGTGACAGAGAAAGATTTAGAATCATGGTTAAAAATAGGGAAGAAATTTCTTAATTAAAGCAGATTACATTCAAGTTAGAGTCAGATAAACAGACATAAACACTCGGAATTCCCTTCGGTGAAAAATCAACCAGTGATCATAAAGACATCAACTGCTGTCGAAAATTTAGTTTCCTGGTAGCAGTTTTCAACAGCATTCATACTACTAGAAAACAAAATGCTTGTGATATTTCTGTTCAACAATGTAGCACGCTTTTTGTCTAGCATTTTAACAGACATACACACACGCGCAAACATACACATACACACACAAATATATGATAATATATTTATCCATATATATTTACACTCATACATTCACGCACATACATACACACGCACATAAAGATATACGTACAAATACACACACATACACAAATATACACAGACAAAAATATATGTATATGTAATATTGTATAGAATTATAGATACTATTTCACCACAGATTTCATTGTGGCGTATTCGGATATATTTTTCTTCAGTTCAGATGGGTTAAAACGAACAATGGGATAGTGGAATAATAGAGTATATATCAATGGTTTTAGTGGTATTTCACTTTGATTAACTCGTCTTTACTATTGTTTATTTTCTAAATTTATTTATCCATTTCCTTTTTGTTCGATTTTACTTCATCACATACAGAAATAGTGGTGAATGCGAAGGAGATGATTACGACGACGCTGGTTTTCGTGATAAGTAAGACTATAATGCTGAATATGTGGGTAATAATATGGAACAGTTGTAACCACTTTTATGTCACAGGGAAAGGATCAGGCTTTTCAAGTAAAATTTTTATTTGGCTATATGCCATGTTATCGATCATGGAATCAATATATTGTGGAGTTTTAAATGAATGAATCTGCATAAAATAAGTGAAAGGAGAATTATATATATATATATAT
>NC_068988.1:17097411-17098545 GCF_001194135.2 Octopus bimaculoides | reverse complement strand
ATGTCTTTTAAATAATACATACATACATACATACATATATATGTTTGTGTGTGTCTGTGTACGTGTGCGTGCGTGCGTGTATGTGTGTGAAGTATACATGGAGTTGAGTAAAAAGGAACATTTCAAAAGAACTCCATAAAACTGCCGAACATAAACATTGTGCATACACACACAAACACAGGCACACATACACAGACACACACACACACACACACACACACACGTATATGTATTTATACATAGGTACATATATGTATATGTGTGAATGTGTGTGAGTATGTGTTCCATATATATGTAGAAATCAACAGGCATACACCCGTGTTTCTATTTATCTTTTCCCCACTTTCGCCTGCTAGTTTTATGTATGTATGTCTGTTCCTGTTTTTGTGTAGGTGTACATCTTGCAGTCTAACTGGATAATTTTTACATAGTAAGCAATATTGTAATTATGCATGTCTAAAGCCTCACCTCCATATTTCATGATTATATATATATCGTAAATATGAGGATAATAAATTAAAATAATTTATTACTATTGCTTAGCATGCATAATTAAAAGTCATAAGATGTACCATATCTTTTGATAATACAAAAGTGTATAAAATGGTTTATACATAGAGAGGAAACCTTTGATAGGACACCGTACATGCTTGAAAGGGCAACTGAAATCCGAACCACCGTCGTTTGGGTTTAATTGTCCTTTCTAGCGTTAAGTGTCTCTTCTATACACTTTTACTTGTTTCAGTCATTTGACTGCGACCATGCTGGAGCATCGCTTTTAGTCGAGAAAATCGACCCCATGATTTATTCTTTCTAAGCCTAGTATTTATTCTATTGGTCTCTTTTGCCGAACCGCTTAGTTACGGGGAAGTAAACACACCAGCATCGGTTGTCAAGCGATGTTGGCGGGACAAACAAAGACACACAAACACATAAATATATACATATACATATATACGACGGGTTTCTTTCACTCACAAGGCTTTGGTCGGCCCGAGGCTATGGTAGAAGACACCTGCCCAAGGTGCCACGCAGTGGGACTGAACCCGGAACCATGTGGTTGGTAAGCAAGCTACTTACCACACAGCCCCTCCTACGCCTATGTATAAAAATATTTTATACACTCTTATATAT
>NC_068988.1:17090871-17097269 GCF_001194135.2 Octopus bimaculoides | reverse complement strand
ATATATATATATATATATATATATATACATATAATTACATATGTATACATACTCACACATATATATATGCGTGTATATATATAAATATATGTATATATACATACATACATATATGTGTGCGTGTGTATATAATTTGTATTTACCGGTTTTATTCATTGATCGCTGCCTATGCTGAAATATATATTTTTGAACTTTCATTCATTTTATATACTTCAGGACTAATTTTATCGATCGGTTCCCATTTTTTCGATTGTGAAGCGTAGTACTCAGCGAGGCTTGAATTTAACTTCGGCAGTCATGGTCCATAACAAACCATCGCATAATCCGTGCTTTAATAGGGAGCTAAACAATAGATTGGTATATTTAATATCCACTTGTCCGCCTGACCGTTCATATTCTTGATTGATCTTATGTATACTGTTCGTTCTTTCTTTTCTCGTAATATGTCTAATAGATAAGGTTTCAGCCTGCATACTGTTACTCTAAGAGCAGTTTAATAGAGCATATTTTCCATGAAGTAGAGCAATATACTTTTCAAGAAGGACAGTAAAACTGTAATACACACCTAATAATCAATACATACGTTCTACTCATCCAAACTTCCTTAGTAAAATAATATCTCAAATTTCTCTTTAGCCTACAGTAGGTGTGTGTCCAGTTGATGCTATGTACAATAAAACCATCACAAATAATTACCGGAAAATTTGATGCCGACACAATTGTATACTCAACAATTGAATTTCTGCTACAATCATTAAAAAAACAAAGTTGCCCCCGTGTTATCAAGTTCAATGAAGCTCAACAGGGAATTAATTTTTGTGACAACGTGGTGGTGAGTGCATCAATAATTATTTGCTGTATCGTGCTTAAGTGGAGTTTTGTTTAGTTAAGTTTAACAGAATTGGCATTTCGGAACCAGTACTCTCAGCAGAATTAATCTCTTAAACAAATAAAACAATGAACGCTACCTCATTTCCTCGGTCTGTCCATGTCCAATAACGATAGTTATAGGTATATCAAACTAAGATATTTTTCTCGGTTGAGGAGAAGATCTGCACCTCTACTAGTAAAAAGAACTTGAAAGAGTAATATATCCTGTGAATTTCTTATTTTCTAGGAATTGATTTTTTTTAGAAACATCGTATAAGGAGAATAACAGGTGGCTTTTATGCATTCTGAAATGTTAAATAATTTAATAGACAGATTCTATCTGAAACGTTTCGCACAACTATGGAGACACCTTGCAGAAAATTTCATGTATTGTAAATTTCCTGTGAAATTGTATATGTCTTCTTAACTCTAATTTATGTGATAAAAAATTAATGTTGTTGAATAATGATTCGCAAGAAAATTCAGAAAATTTCTTTTCTTTATGATTCTAAAACGAATCCAATATGTTCCTTGAGAATCGAATCTTCTGCACAGTTAAACATTTTGCTTTATTTATATATGCACATCAACTGTTGCCCTTCTGTTGTCAATATGTGAGTTTGTTAGTGCGCGCATGTGAGTGTCAGCTTTACTTATTCCTATTATATACACATCTGTAGCTTTGTTGTTATTTTTCTCTCTACAAACTTCTTATTAACTTTAACACATGCAAATCATATCCTTTACCTCTGCACTCCCTCCGTTTTCCGAACGTCATGTCACTTACATATTTACTTTGACACTCTCAAGTCACAGGTACACGCTTTCGATATTTCACTACTTGCGTGATTTCGTGTCGAACGCTCTATTTTTTTTTTTTTTTTTTTTTTTTTTGCTGTATTCCTTGTTAGTGCTGTCAAATTTCCTTCCCTGAATCCTATCGCGTTTTCCTTCTTACAACAATTTATTTTTTTCCCTATTTCTTCTTTTCCCTACTACGGTATTTTTGTCACTCATGGCACCTTTCTGTTCGGCCTATTTCCAGCGATTATTCCTTTAAGTAACATGATGATATATTTTTATCCTGATATGAATACCTTTCGTAGTTTTCTTATTTTAAAAGCTAACATTGTATCTTCATAGAATATATAAGTCTCTTTTTGACCTATTAAATACAATATTTAAAAGAGTTTAATTTAGAATAAGTACTTTGGAAACTGATAACTATAAGCACTATGAAATGAAATCTGTTATATAAAAACCTTGCACACACGCATCTATACAGATGTATACGCATGTGTTTTTTATAATATACAGTGATTAAGAGTTATTTCGTAGGATATATAATTTCACTCAAATAGCTTGAAAACTTTCTTCATTCGCAAGGGATGCATGATGTGTGTACGTGTGTGTATAACTGTGCATGTGTTTATATTCCTGATGTAGTAGTAAAAGGTAAAAGTGCTAAATACCGCCTTCGGTCATAAAGGGTCATGGGATTGCACCTACAAAGTTACCCACCGATAAACATGTTCGTGCAAGTTTGTTTGTGAAACAGCAGCGTGCCAGCGTCCCCTCTCCTCCCCTCTCCTATACAACCTGGCACCAGTGACGCTACAACTTATTTCTACATCTGAGTCGACTGGAATAATGTAGCAAACTGAGAAATAACTTAGGTATGAAAATACACAAGATGCTAATAAGTTAATGCTTTGATTGAGCATGTTTCTGTTTCTAATGTTGACATACGATTCTTTAATGTTCTCCAACTCCGTTGTTTCTCAAAGAAGCAGGTGCTCACATCTGTCTTCTTTGATAGATTTTGGATGTATTTATGTTCGAAAAAAAAAATCGATTTGGTTGAAGTATATCTGCTTCCAGAATGGACTTCTTAGCGTATGAATAAAAATAATTAGTTAAAAAGAGACCAAAGAACTTTCTAGATATATATATAAGAAACAACAATTTTCTATTGCATTACATTTTTTTATTGGTACTACTTTGAAGATTAGTAAACACATTAAAGTTTAATATATGTTCCACAACTAGTCGTGGAGAATGTTCAATCGTATCATGACACAATGCTTTGGAATCATAGTCAGATACCAAACATTATGGTTAGAGTTTTCAGCTTACGATCATGTTTGTAATTTCAACTCTTCGACCAGACAGCGTTTTTAATTTTTTATTCGAAGATGCTTCCCTCTACTCACTGTATTCAGCTACAGCGAGCTCTTGTTAGGTAATGACAGTTATTTTTCTTCTCAGCTATGTTTGTCAGCTTCAAGGTATCGCTGGGTCAGGGAACTGTGAGTATATCTGTATTTTCTCGTATTATAGGCGCCAAAAGCAATTTTGGGAAGCACCGAACATATTACCATATTCAATCGTGAGTGACCGTTGGTTGTGTTTAAGTCAAATAAGTCATACTTAAATAAACCCAAATAAATAAAGATAAACATTTGCTAGTTTGAAAAATTGTAAATTAGCTATGCAGAGTGAAATTCATCTCTGATTACTGTTTGCGGAGAGATAATTTCACATGTACATAAACATCAAAAAACTTCAGCGTGGATTCCTGATGCAAACCTCCACCACCCAAGGTCGAATGAAAAACATTAAATACCCTAAATAACGTCAACACTACAATTTTAATATTTAACTTTTAAAGTATTACATAAATCTGATAAATATAAAAAATACGATTCATGTAAACCAGGAAAAAAGGAGAGGCGAACGCTATAAGACAATGTTACATTGTTAGCGTTTGTTTCAATGTACGTTACAGACAAAAGCAGATGTTAATCAGTATTTAGTCATTAGCTTACATTGTACTTAGCTTTCTTGTCTATGAGAAATAAATTAGGTTATAACATTATTCAAATAATATTCAAATAACTTATATAAACTATTTCACATTTGAAAATTGAAATGTTTGACAAGTACATTTACATAGTATATTTAGATGCATAACATATGTTGAGTGCTGTAATATATTGTTAAAATGTGTTGAAACATTATTGAAATTGTCAAAAAGATCGAATTTGAATGCAACTTTAAGGTTATACGGTACAACAGCTCATGTCTATTACTGATGCCTTCCGACAGGAAGAATTTGTAAGATTTTAATAAATGCTCTTCATTGTCAGAGAATCTAAAATGATAATAATGGTACTGGATATGAGTTTGGAGAATACATAGTTGCCGGTGAAGGTTGTTGTCGACAGTATCTAATCAAACTTCATTGTTGTTACGTTATATCTAAATTTCATATATTGCAGAACAAAATTAACAGGCAGTATGAAACGAAGAAAATGAGTAGTCAATGCATCTAACGTTTCACTACTACTACTACTATTACTACCACCACTACTCCTAATACTACTACTACTACACCACCACCAGCTCCACTACCACCACCACCACTACTACTACTACTTACGCACGCACATATGCGTCTAAATTTTTATGTATAAAGAAGTATGATCGTAAATGCACACACATACATACACGTACATGCGTACATACATACACACTATATAAAACACACAATGTTCAAACAAGAGCTACTAACATTTTAATGCCACAAAGACACTGTAATTCGGCAAATATATACAACATACCTTTAAGGACACAAATCACGTTATATAAATCTGCGGATTTACTCTTTCGTGGAATGAAATTATTAGTAACTCCTATTTTAACACTGTCTACATGAAATAATGTTCATCTCTCAATAGATGGAGTAGTTGTTTGTTGATTCTACTTATAACGGTGGAGTTGACTATACACATATCGATGGATGTACATATGTACGTATATATATATATGTATGTATGAGTGTATGTATTATGTACGTATGTACGTACTACGTATGTATGTATCTCCATCGTTACGTACATACGCACTAACCTGCACATGTGCGTATATATGTATGTTCGACTGAGTTTATGTTCAATTTACAATGAATGCTATTTATAATTTCGGCAATATTTTCGGCCTAACAAACATCGTGTAGATTTGAAAACAGAATCTAAAACAGGTGGCAGTAAAGATTCCGTAAAACCAGCCATGCATCAAGTAAGATGTTTATGTAATGTGCAGTTTTCGCAACAATACCCACATTGGTAAATACACATGACTGCAATTTCTTCATACTGAAATTGTTAGAGTTTACAAGCATCGATGATCACGACTAAAATTAACCGCTTTTTGACATTCTTAATAATAATCCAGGAACTAAAGCTTGTATGTACCAATATCCTATGAATTGTCACAAGGAATGAAGAGGAATTGAAAATGGAAGAATTAGAATATGGTGAATAATTCGGGTTGTAGTTTTATTAGCGTATGAAATATTTGAAATATAGGGTAGTATATGCCTTTATTCACGCATAATATTCATTGCATCTCGAAATATACGAATAGAATTTGGATGCGTCAAATAACATATATTCACACATAAAAATTCACGAAGCATTATATTTTACTTTTCACATTAAAAGGATAATCAATATTGTACTTACATTATGCACACAAACGCTATTTTGAGTATGTTCGTGTGTACATAGCTGTCT
This sequence comes from Octopus bimaculoides, assembly GCF_001194135.2. Lineage (NCBI taxonomy): Eukaryota > Metazoa > Mollusca > Cephalopoda > Octopoda > Octopodidae > Octopus > Octopus bimaculoides. The sequence goes on along the minus strand of NC_068988.1, from coordinate 17,091,822 downwards.
TTTGTTATATAACAAACTAATTTAGCTTAGCTCCAGGATGATTTTAATCTAATGACGTACTGTACAAAAAATGATTTGAAATAAATGAAGCCACAGCTGCTTTCCTTCTGATAATGTTTATATATCAATCAAAATTCAACTGGATATTTTGATTGCTTAGATTTTAATGTTTTCTATCTAAATTTATTTTGAGTAAGTTCAGAATGAATTTGTAGCATATACTATGTACGCATGCTCTAATTATATCTTAGTTCATGTCAGTATCTTATAGTACTTTATTTAATTGTAGTATTGCATAATTATTACGTGCCCCACACTGAAAACCCTCTCCAAGCTCTTAGTACTAGGAACATAACGTTGCTTTCATGGAGAGCTAAATAAGATCTACCGTCTAATGCTCTGTTTACAAAGCTTTTTCTATATCTCTTTTAATATATCCAAAGATGCAATATCTGAGACCCCTAATTGAGTATGTATTTCACGCATAACATCTCAGTGATGCTGTAAATAACCGTCATTACTCAGCTTCTGGTTCATCTTCATTCTCTTTACTTAGAGATTAATAATATATGGAATTTACAGTAAAATCAGCTTCAGACACGCTCACTCTAACGTCGTACGACCAGCCTGTCTTGCATTGCAGGATTTCTGTAAAAGTCATGTGGGTATCTGTGCAACTATAAAATATTATACTCCATTGTAAAACGTTATGCTGCTGAGCAAACGATCAACAACACCAAACAATATATATATATATTTAGACACAGGCGAAGGAGTTGCTGCGCGAGAAGATGTGTGCTTTCCAATTACATGGTTCCAAATTCAGTATACTATAGCCACAGACTCTAGCCACGGATCAACCAAAGCCTTTTGAGAAGATGCAGAAGAGGCAAACTATCATGTCTGTCTATCTATCTATCTGCTTATCTATCTAGCTGTATGTATGTATAT
>NC_068988.1:17089432-17090682 GCF_001194135.2 Octopus bimaculoides | reverse complement strand
GCTTACCAATCACATGGTTTAGGATGGCACCTTCGGCAAGTGTCTTCTACTATAGCCTCGAGTCAACCAAAGACTTCTGAGTGGATTTGGTAGACGGAAACTGAAAGAAGCCCGCTGTATATATATACATATGTGTGTGTGTGTGTGTACGTGCGTGCGTGCGTGTGTGAGTATATGTGTGTGTGTATGTGTGTGTGCATGTAATGTATATATACATATTTAAATGTATTACAGACGAAATCTGACATAAAAGCATGATGGCAGAACTGGGACGTAATATTTAACTCCACTTAAACTTTACAGCAGTCGTACTACCATAGAAATTCGTATATTGTCTTCCCAAATAAATATCGGTAATATAATATTCGCAATCGCTGTTTCAGTTTGAGACACTGCGGCGATTTGTAAAAAGGTAGTTGTTTGTAGTAGCAGTGTTGAATATTTCCGGTTTATTTTCAGATTTGGAATTTTTTTTCAAAAAATTCTCCTTTTAGTTCTGTGCTTGATCTCTTTCTTCCTATATTTTAAAGAAAAGGAGTATTTCCATTTTCACAAATGACAGGATGTTCATCACATGGAATATTTCTATGATTTATTAGGCTAACCCGATCTAATTATTATGATCTTTTTGAGCGATATGTTTCTCATTGCATGAGATGCAGTAAATTAAAGATTTTTTTTTTCCAATTCTTATGAAACAGACTATTGAATCAAAGAAATCAAGGTTACTGAAAAGCAGTTGGGATCAAAAATTTAGCAGCTGTTTAGAAAAAAATGGAAAAGCCGCGAAGAAGTCATTCTTCCTCGAAAATTTCATGTCAAGATTTTATGATCTGATCCAAATCAGGAAACCAAAAAGGGGGAAACTATTAAAAAGGGGGAAAACAATGAAAGACACAGGCCATAACGTTGAAAGAAATAACCGATCAAATCAAAGGACAGAGGCGTAAAATATGTTAGGGCTATGCGAATAAGATAGAGAGACAGACAGAAAACGAAATAAAGTTGTATTGTCGAAAATCTGTGCTGACTTCAATATGAAACCAATGTCGGAACATAATTAGTTAAAATTGAAAATCATACGCTTAATTTCTATTGAATATAAGAAATGATGGGGCCATATTTCTAATAGTGACAGTCATAGGGTGACAGTCCAAACCGTACATATGCAAACGACACACACACACACGCACACTCACACAAGCACATACACACACATATACAGATAAATATATATATATATATATATA
>NC_068988.1:17087441-17089259 GCF_001194135.2 Octopus bimaculoides | reverse complement strand
TGTTGCAGGATTACTCAATTTTGCCACTTGAGCGGACTGAAGCAACGAGAAATGAAGTGTTTCACTCAAGAAAACAACGCGTGGCCCCGCCCAAGAATCGAATTCACGATATAACGATCATGAGTCCAAAACCCTAACTACTAAGTCAATCGTCTCCACGCACACACACACACAATGTTGTATTTCGTGATGATTTTTTTTTTTTTTTTGCTAGTGACACTTTGCGTCTTCGCGTGTGCTCTTGTTCTACTTAATGTATTCTGTTCTTCAACGATGTGTATCCTAATACGCACATGCGACTGTGATTGTCTGTGTGTGATTATGTGTGTGTCATTGTTCTTAGTAGCACTATGACCCTCCCCTCAGCGCCGTCCCCAACCCCGCTGCTGCTGCCCTTGAACCCGACTTTTTGTACCGTTCTAGTAACTCACCGTGTTTGTGTGTTCGTCCACGCTGCTGCCATCATGGGGGTAGTAGTAGTTGTTACTGTTGTTACCATTCATGTGAGCCGTATTGTTGTTATTGTTGCGGCCTTCTGTGGATTTACCGTAGGTGTCTTTGTGTGTGTTTATATGTTCGCTTCTTATGTTGTTTATATCCGTGCCGATATCATTTGTTTTTTAATGTCTCTAATTTTGTTTTTATATTCATAATAAGTACGTGCATATATGTTTATTGTACGTGTATTATAATGTTTGTATCTGTGTTTTTTTTTCTCCCTTCAGACATTAGTTGTCATGTTGTGTCGTGTGGTGTTGGGTGTTTTTGTTCCATTCGTGTTTTCTATTGAGGCTCGAGCTGTCTATAGCTATGTCTGTAGCCTCTGTGATTTATCTAAGCGTCTAACACGTCAAAGAACTGACAAAACCCCCAGACAGATCACAGAAGCTACAGATACAGTAATAGATAGAACGAGCCTAAAATAAACCCAGATACAAACAACATAATGCACATATAATGTACATAGATCCACATATCAATGATAACTATAAAAAAAATGAGACAGAAAAAACAAAAGATTTGTATAACGGGCACGGATACAAACAACATAGGAAGCGAATCCATATAAACGCTCAAACACACATACGGTTACTCCACAGACGGCGGCAACAATATCAACAATCCGAGTAACAACAATGGCAACAACAACAACAATAACAGGTGAAATAAAGCACCAATAAGATAAAGAGCGAGGGAAGAACTGAAGTAATTAATCCAACAGTAATAAATTATCAGAATGAAACTGCCTATAAACTGAAATGCACGTCTGATATTTTGAATTTACACAAGTTGCCAAATCTGACAGAACAGACCATATAAATGAAGCTCATGATCTTTGTAGAAAGTATGTCAACAGAATTTTTTTTCCAGAACACGTATTATATACTAGCATCGCTTGTAGAAAGCACAAAGTGAGTTTAACTCTCCGTTGTGCAGTATTATGCTCTTAGAAGTATCCATATCTCGTCTAAAATGATAAAAAAACTCAAGTATTCCGGTGTGTCGTAAGAAGGCAAACATTACAAATTATAAGTAGAAACCATTAAAATGTCTTCAAAATCACTGTTGCATAGGCAGTGACACATTATTAAAATGGAGAAGACACATTAAAAGTGAATGGTCAGTGAGCAGGAAAATTACAAATATCTCTGTATAATTTAGGAAACGATCGATCCCAAGACTTTTCTTTGAAAGACTACTTCTTACTCTATCGGGACAAACACAGATACAAATACGCATATATACACACACGCACGCGCACACAAAGACACACACACACATAGACATATATGTATATATATATATATATATATATAT
>NC_068988.1:17084562-17086724 GCF_001194135.2 Octopus bimaculoides | reverse complement strand
ATATATATATATATATATATATATATATATATATATATATATATACATACACATAAATATATATATATACACACATATATATATATACATACATATATACATACATTCACAAATACATATATATATGCATACATGTATACATACATTCAGATAGATAGATACAGGTGCATACATGTACGTAATATACAGAAACACTTACACGCACATATATAGAATTTAAAAGCACTTGTGGGTTTGTTACTGTGTGTGTTTCTGTGTGTGTTTGTGTGTGAGTGTCTGCGTGTGTGCGTTTATATCGCTGTTTTCCGTCTGTATATGCATTCAATGTTCTCTCTTCTTGGGCAAGGGAAACAAACAAGAAAGGATTAATAGAATCGAATACAATAGTGTAGAAACGTTAATGTTTATATATCGGAGAAAATAAATCTTCATAGCTAGAAATATGAAAGGGATACCAAAATTATTCTCGAAAAAACCTCCATGAATTCTATAGAACATTGTTTATTATAATGGAATAATTCACTCAGAAAACTAAAACGAGGGTGGGCAGATAGTGGTGTAGGTCATTCGAAAGTTTGACACTGCTGGCTGATGATATAGATTTTATTGCAAAAACATCATGGTGTTTATACACAGAAAGAAAGACTGATAACATTTTATTTTTTTATCTAATATAGGAGGGACTACATATAAATATCTTTATATTTGTAAATAGCAGTGTTTACGAGAAGTTTTAAAACGAATCCTGATAAACAAATAACTGTGGTGTAAATAAGAAAATAAAAGGGTAAAAATATAGTCCAAATACGAAAATATACGTATTGAAAAATAATTGTCGTGTAGAGATGGCAAGATACGCATATATAAACAAAACACACGCGTGCACAGTCGCACATACACGCATATATATGTATATATAATATATTCGTGTGCATGCATACATGTATGCATGTATATATGTATGCATGTATGCATGTATGCATATATGTATATATGTGTGCGTGTGCATATATGTATGTATGTGTGTACGTATACATGTGTGTGTTCATATTTATATGCACCTATGTATGTACGTATGTATGCATGCATGCATGTTTGCATGTATGTATGTGTGTATATGCATATAAACATGCATGTATATATATATACATGTGCTTATATGCATATATGTGTATAGATGTGATTGCGTGCGTGTATGTTTGTGTGTGTGTGTATGTGTGCGCGCGTGTGTCTGTAATAGTATAAAAACTTAACAGCAATGTCGTCCATGCAAGCTACTGTACAGTTCGGTTTCAGATTATCAACTCGTACTGTAAAGGCATTGAACACAAATTAAAATGCGAACAGTTGTTTCTCGTTTACAAAAAAGAGTGATTTTTTTGCTTTTCTTTTGTTTTGTACTTGATAAAGACTTTTTATATTTCTGAATACTGAGTTAGTAAGTCACCAATTTCGATTAATAGGAGAGGTAATGTTATTTTATTTGTGATAGTAAATAATTAAAAGAGTCAAAAAAATTTAGCACTGACCCTAAATTGACATTTAAAATATTGTGAAATCTAGCGTTTCGCCTAGCTGTCCCTGTGAAAGTTTCCTTAGTTTTAAGCGTGCGAGTGTTATACCTTAAAAGGTTAATTTCATGACATTGATATTACAAAGACAAAAAAAATAAGAGGTTATTGGTTTAATGATCACCGCAAAAAGTGTTTGCTTCCCAGACATAAATACATACACATATATATACATACATATATTTATATATACGTACTCTGTACTGGAACTCCGTCACTTACCACGTCGAGGGTTCCAGTTGATCCGATCAACGGAACAGCCTGCTCGTGAAATTAACGTGCAAGTGGCTGAGCACTCCACAGACACGTGTACCCTTAACGTAGTTCTCGGGGATATTCAGCGTGACACAGTGTGACAAGGCTGGCCCTTTGAAATACAGGCACAACAGAAACAGGAAGGAAGAGTGAGAGAAAGTTGTGGTGAAAGAGTACAGCAGGGTTCACCACCATACCCATCCCAGAGCATCGTGGAACGTTTGGTGTCTTCGCTCAATAAACACTCACAAAGCCCAGTCTGGGAATCGAAACCGCGATCCTATGACCGCGAGTCCACTGCCCTAACCACTGGGCCATTGCGCCTCCACATATATA
>NC_068988.1:17083757-17084445 GCF_001194135.2 Octopus bimaculoides | reverse complement strand
ATATATATATATATATATATACGTGCGTACATATAGTAGCTGCTTTCCCGTATTCGAGTAAAGCAATTGCTAGAAAGAATCACTGAAATATCTGCCCACTATGTTGCATAGTGGATTGCTGTGCTCGCTGGTAGAAAGAAAAGAAGGAACAGTATGAATATTTTGACATGCTTTTCCCGTTCTCCAGCTGAAAGGCACACCTTTCCACAGGCTGCACATGTTCTATTGCGAAGGATAACCAAACCACAATTTAAAATGTGTTTATTCATGATAGTTCTCTCATGGCTCACCAGTCCTGCACAACTAAAGCATTTCCGCCAACAAATCACACACATAGAAAGCATGATGAGTTTGAAGATGGTAGAAGACCAGCACATAAACCCAAGATGAGGGTTAAAGATTGTGTTAGAAAGGCACTGACACATACAGGAGTTTCAGGTGTTGATTGGGAGTGGGAGGTGCAAGACCGAAATGGATGGAGGAAAAAGAGTGCACAAAGGTTGTTCGAAGCCTGAAAGAGGGAGAACGAAGCATGAGAAGATACAGAGAAGGCTTAGAAAAATGAACCTGTAAAAATTAAGAGAATGTTAATTTTTATGTGTGTGATTATGTAGTGTGATATATATATATTTATGTAGGTATATATATATATATATATATATATATATATATATATATATATATATAT
>NC_068988.1:17078718-17082519 GCF_001194135.2 Octopus bimaculoides | reverse complement strand
ATATATATATATACATACATACTATATATATATAGATAGATGGATAAATATATATCCACAATCACATTCCACTTTAAAAGAATGAAGGACAACACACAATAAAGAGACGAAGATATAAATTCACAATGAAACATATCAAACGAGTGTTCTCATCATCAGCTGAAGATATGTCTGTCTGTTTGTATGTGTGTATGTATGTATGTGTGTGTATGTATGTATGAATGAATGTATGTATCAAGCGATTTCTATTTACCTACAAGGTCTCTTTATAGCTTTAACACAAAACATAATTGAAATAAATATATAAGAATGATTTTCTTATACGGTCATTCAACGAAGATTGGTTTTAAGTAGGAGAGGAGGAAAGAGCTATATGAAATCCATTATCAGTAGAAACCTATATAAAGGAAATAAGCCAAAGAATTTGTTGAAAAATATCTCATCAGTCTTAGTTAAAAAGAAAGCTTAAAAAATGATGATTCTCTATCATTTAAAGGAAGATAGCAATCAAGTCTAGATAATGTTTAATGAAAAACAACGCTATGCCGAACTAATCGAATGGTTTTCATTGGAACAATAAACTAGTGAAAAACTGAAAGTATAGATGTCAGAAATTAATCATAAAAGAAACCCACAATAAAGCTTATAAAATATATATTCACATATGTAAAGATATCAGAAACATTACAAAAGAACTACGCGTATCATAGGAGCATCTATTTATCTATGTAACATGGGGATACAACAAAACTAAAAGATGAATGTTGTTTGAAGAATTCTAAGTAAATAGTGTTATAGCAGCCAAGATATCCCAGTGGATTTATGAATGTAGATAACACAAAAAAATTAAATTGAGCAAATATTGAAGCAGTGAATGAATTAAAATTATACATGCACACATACAGGAGCACAAACGCACATGTGAAATTCTCTATTGAAACAAATCATTATATGCCTTGGGAGGATCATTATCTCAATGTTAATAATAATAATAATAGTTTGTAAATACTCAGGAAGTTAATCACAGGACCCTCGTGTGTAGACTTAGAGATTTTAATAAAAGCAACCACATTTCATAGCAGAGAAGAGATGGTTAACTTGTTTGAATATTTTGTTTATATATTGAAACATAGGAAATACATCTATGAAATTGTTCTGTTTAAAACAGCATTCGTGATCCACAAATGTGTGGAAGTGATCAAAGATCTAATCTTTTATTCTTTTACTTGTTTCAGTCATTTTACTGCGGCCATGCTGGGGCACCACCTGAAAGGATTTTAGTCGAAAAAAATCGACCCTGAAAATTATTCTGTGTAAGGCTAGTTCTTATTTTATCACACTCCTTTGTCTAACCGCTTGGTTACGGAGACATGAATGCACTACCATAGATTGTCAAGGCAGGGGGCCAAATACCCCCCTATATATATATATATATATATATATATATGTGTGTGTGTGTGTGTGTGTGTGTGTGTGTGTGTGTGTGTATATGACAGGCTTTTCACAAGGTTTTGGTTATCCCAAGGTTATAGTAGAAGACACCTGCCCAATATGCCACGCAGTGAGACTGAGCCTGGAACCACGCAGTTGGGAAGGAAGCTTGTTACCATGCAGATACGCCCAATCTAATCGTTTGACATAAATATTAAGAAACTCTCAACATTCTATCTATCTATCTATCTATCTATCTACCTATCTATCTATCTATCTATCTATCTACTTATGTACCTATCTTGCTTGCTACCTACCTACCTGCCAAATCTGCCAACCTACCTACCTACCTTCATAATACACACATACATACCTACATACCTATCTACTTACCTAACTTGCTAGATAAATAGATAGACAGAAGGGTGTATAGATAAACAGTAATATTAATATATGCACTACAGCAACAGAATAAATCCTTAAAACCCGAAAGTCATGTTGTCATGTGGTTTCCATATTTGCTTGAAACACTTTCATTTCAGTTAGTTAGTTATGAACCGAATGAGATTTCGACTGTAAAGACGACGTAAAATTATTTTAATATTACTAATTATGATAGACAAAATACAGTGTTAGTTTTCTTGAAACCCTCACGTACATTACAGGTAATTATATACTGGGTTATAGAATATCGAAAATAAGATGAAGTGCACTGTTATTTTAAGAGGTAAATATAGTAAATGTTAAATTACTTCACTTCTTGCATAGCATGGAAATCATCAGCCATCTCTTTAATATTGTATGTAACGCACACACGCACACTCATATGCGTGTAAATGTAAATGTAAACATTATAAACGAATATATGGATTTATGTGTACCAATTTATGTATGCATATTTCTATGTACGTGTACAAATTAACTTATTCACACTACACTGCGCACACACACACACACGTACACACTTACGTACATATTTACACACACACACACACACACACACACACACACACACACACACACATATATATATATATATATATATATATATATATATATATATATATATATATATATATATATATATCGAAGAAAGGATCGATAAATGTTTAAAAGGAACATTTGTGAACAACAACTACCAGAATAGAAAAGAAAAAAAATTCTATTCATAGAATATTTCCAAGGTGTCCTTATTGTACTTAACCAAAGCATTAAGAATAAAAATAAATATCAGAATATGAATGATATAAAAACGAATGAGCGAATATAGGAAAAAAAAAATATTAATGAAATATCATACAATGTAGTTAAACACTGCTTAGGGACCAAATTTAATGAATAAACAAATAATAAAATACATCTATACATATCCTCTCATCTGCGTACTTTAATAATAATGGTTATAGAAGAAGCATAAATACGAAAAAGAGTGAGAGTTTGCTGCACTGGGTGAAAGATTTGTGAAGAGTGGGAAAGGTTTTATATGAAGAAAGATAGAAACAAACGCAAATGGTAAAAGACTGAAGCAAAGACACATATAGCCACATGCACAAACATAAAGTAATACTTTGAAGATAGAAAACGATTTTTGAAATAAGAATATACGGTACGACGGGAGCGACAACACTCAAGAAAAATATAATATGATAGTGGGCGTGAACCCATAAGCATGTGGTTGATGAGCAAGTTTCTTACCACTCAGTCGCCCCTATTACTATGAGTACATACTTAAAGAATCGATGGGGAAGTGCCCACGGCATACAGTACTAAAGCATTACGAGAGTTTACAAGTCATAGCGCTTTCCTTTGTTAACCGTTCGATTTCCTGTACACATTTTGCATACTCTTGAAAATAAATCAACTATGTTTGCATAGAATAAAGAATACATCAATTATCAATAATATTTGTTATTACTCACAAACATAGATTAAATATTGAAAACCAATCGATATTAAAATAACTCAATTTTATTTAGTTACCCGCAAAAACAAAAAAGTCATTTGATAACCTAACTGATGATTGAAATTCAATGTCGTGTGTCATGATTAGAGATGCCACCTGATACTCATATGTGCAAAAATAGTTGACTTATTTTGAAGAGTACTCAAAAGGTGTACGGGAAATCGAGCAGTTAACAACGGAAGATATTATGACTTGTAAATACTTCTAATGCCGTGGGGATTCCCCCTATATCTTTAAATATGTACTCATAGTCACAGGGGTGACTGGGTGGTAGGAAACTTGCTTAGGAGCCACATGCTTCCCTGTTCAGCACTACCATGTGGCACCTTGGCAACTGTCATCTATTATCACATACACACCCACACACACACACACACACACACACACACACACACACACACACACAC
>NC_068988.1:17077353-17078648 GCF_001194135.2 Octopus bimaculoides | reverse complement strand
ATATATATATAGGGGGAGGTAGGTATATTTATGTAGTATGTCTCCCACCATCGCTTGACATCGCTTATTCACGTAAATTAGCAGTTCGGCAAAATACAGCTATAGAATAAGTATTAAGCATAAGAAAATAATTCCTAGGGTAGATTTGTTCGGTGTGAATAAGTGAAATGTAAGATCTGTGTTGGAAAATGTTTATAATTCTTTATACGCGTTTCCTACCTATCCATCTATTTTGTAGAGATACATCCAAACGTACCTCGTTTCTCACATCAAAGAATGTCTTTATGGCAGTATAAAGGAATGCGCTCTCCATTGATGTTCTATTTTCTGAATAAAACGGTGTTTCTCTAAATTCATTTGTTAAAAACATATGTACAATAGAAAACGTATTACTATTCGCACAGGTGGAGTGACTGTCTATTATATCTCGGTGGAATATGTCGCACATGATTAGAAACAATATTATATAATGCAGGAAAGAACGCTAATGGCAACAGACGAAGGCTAAGAAATACATTAGTGTACGCGCTTTACCCAAGATATTCTTTAGGCTCTCCTTGAAGAATTATAGCAATTCAATTTTCAGTTATGAGCATAATATTATAACAGTGTTTATTTTCTAAAATATAGAAATGGGCATGAATATTTCAAATTATCGATCCGTCAAGACATTAACGATTCTTATATTATTTTTTTCTTATTTTTTTCTGAGCATAATGCCTAAAATACCATACATTCATATACGCCATCTTGTATTTCTTTTAAAAATCTACAATTGATAAAAGAGGTCTTTGAAATTGACTTTTATGTTTAATACAAAATTTTTAATATATATTATGCATTTATTTCTGTGCCATTACTCAATGAAGTTTTGAAAAATAAATAAAACATTATAATTATAAGAAGAAGTATATTCCCCCATTAGAAATTTCAAAACCCAAAACAACAACGGCAGAATATTTCTATAACTTGTCCTTTAATACAAATCAATAAATCATATATATTGATAATAATTTTATGAATCATAAATATTTGAATAATTCAATATATTTATGAATTAGGTTTCTTCATTACTGTATCTGATATACACCCTAAATATTATATGATATGCATGTGATGGATTAGTTCTTACAATGATGATGAAGTTATCTCTGATGAAAAGAAAACCATGCTTATCTATGTGTGCATCATTGCGTGGGATTGTGCGTGTGTCTCTATGTACACATCTGCATGCATTTGTACATACATACATACATATATATATATATATATATATATATATATATATATATATA
>NC_068988.1:17052614-17076925 GCF_001194135.2 Octopus bimaculoides | reverse complement strand
ATATTCATATAAAAGCATTTAAACAAACAAGTTTCATTCATTGTGTTTATTGGTCCATTGCGTTTGATGAAATCATTTTAATATTTCCTCATGAGAACGTTTGCATCAAATGGCTTTCTAATCGTGACAGATTTCAATATGGCAGCCAACTAGACGTCAGTGATTTAGCGTCGACACGCCAAGTTAATTCCAATACATGTTTGACAAGCCACCCATAAAAAGAAACTTATTTGAAAAGAAATATCGTAAGCTAAAATATAATTAGAAACAAATACTAAAATAAATCTAAATGCACATGCATACAAAATATAAGAGTTAAGACAGTATATTGATAGAAGACGGGAAAAGCGATATACAAGGAAGTTAAAATGGATATAGAGATAGTAACATGGAAATGGTTTAAATTGATAAATTGATTGAACCAAATGAAAGGAATTTACCAATAAGCTGTTATAAAGAATTTACGTCATATTTTGGATATATGATTATGTAATATTGTAAAGCTAAGGAGTAGTATTGCTCCATGTTCAAAACATAGTTTTGATCGAGTATTGAATTATAAAATCATGCATATCTATAGGTGTGCGTTTGTGTGCTAGTGCCTGCGTGTGAGCGTGTGTGTGTGTGTTATTTCTTTACTACCCACAAGGGGCTACACACAGAGGGGACAGACGAAGACAGACAAACAGATTAAGTCAATTATATCGACCCCAGTGCGTAACTGGTACTTATTTAATCGACCCCGAAAGGATGAAAGGCAAAGTCGACCTCGGCGGAATTTGAACTCAGAACGTAGCGGCAGACGAAATACCGCTAAGCATTTTGCCCGGCGTGCTAACGTTTCTCCCAGCTCGCCGCCTTGTGTGTGTGTGTGTGTGTGTATGTGTGCATGTATGCGTGAGTACGTGTTGTAGTGTACGTATATAAATATCTATATGTGGGGAAATATACATATGTACGTAAATATCTATATATATAAACACCTGTGTATGTGAATATATTTATGCTTTATAAGAATTTGTGAGCAAAAGGACGTTACGAAGAAAGTAGGAATGTCCTCGTAGGTAATAGATGAGACCAACTGCTGGATGAAATGATGAATTCCGACGGAATTCAGCAACGTTTAAATGTGAAGAGGAAGAGAAAGAAATATTGAGAGTATTTCACTTGTTAAATCGCGATGAGCTTTCAAATTTACTATAGACTATCACCTGTAGCTAATTTTCCCACATTTACTTAAACTCCCTGTCCGCAAATATATGGCAATACATCTGCTAATATAGCATCACATTGACAGAAACAACTTCAGGTATAAAGAAGACTGAAATTAAGTGTCATTTAAGCACATACACCTCGAATCTGTTCGGCCACAAAACGACCACTAAACTTTCTCTGTATTCGTATATGATTTACAAAAAATCTACATTACGTTAGTGTTATAGCTCTATCAGTTTCCATCTGCCGTTCCTTTCATGTGGAATGATTTGTCTGCTACGATATTGCATCCGCATTATGCAATCTGTAGTAAATGTACACGCCATGCACTAATGGTTCTTGTTTTCTGCCATGGTCTGTGACTTCCGAAGAATTTTAGAGGGTGAACTGTTGCAGTAGCCGTATATGTAGCATGCTTTTACTATAAGTTTTCCCTCACACGGAATTCGGCCTGTCCAACACTAATATCAGGAGATTGCAATCTAGAAGGTTTTCAGCTGCATACAGATTCCTATCAGTTCACAATGAAACGAGTGGCACATCAAGAAATAAGAGAGAAATAACAATGGTGAGAATCTTCGACGTTATCGGGGTAAAATTTGGGTGTCCACAAAGATTAAATGAAAACCTAATGACGGTGAATATTTACTTTGAAGTCGAGAAACGCCCCGACTGATTTTCAAACATTACATAAGCGAGCGTAGAGAAATAAAATCTAGAAATACGTCAGCAGTCTTGCATTTTCGAGGTATACGAAAGACGCTGAAACCACACTGCTCACATTTGTTCCGTGCGTTAGCATTGCTTACATGTACAGCAATATTTAACAGCAGTTTACTACACCGGTCCCAATTAATGGCATTACTTACGGCATTCACATTCTAATTTCAAATTTCCACACGGTAAACTTTGCTATTCATCTTTTTTTAATCCTACTAATATTTCAGGCCTTTTGCCTCCCCTAAATATTCCGCTCAAAGCCACATATTTGCTTGTCAGTTGATTCACCCTAATCATTTGAGCATGTCCTTTGGTGGCTAACAATATGTGCATCTCTGATCACGAGTAGAAATAGTGGGGGAACATCATAACCTCTGGAAACATGGGTGTTTTGTTCATCATCCTTAAACAAACCTTATTCTGGGATGATTTGCACGGGATGGGCTACTCAACCTGAAGAAAATTCTAACCGGGCCCCACCTGCAAGATCATGCGCTGTTTATCTTGACATGTAATCGCCATGCCGCGTATATATGGTTGTAATTCATGTGCCGGGTGTGCCCTTATCAGACGGGCAATCGTGATGGGTATATTTGGCTTCGTATAATTGTACCCCAGTGTCACTTTGATGGGATGCACCTGCTCTCACTCAATAATAATAATATTGGCATTGTTGTTGTTGCTTTTGCTGTTGTTACTATTATTAACAATAATAATGATAATAATAATAATAATAATAATAATAATAATAATAATAATAATAATAATAATAATAATAATAATAATAATAATAATAATAATAACTGCATCGACATCAGAACTCAACTGGTATGTCATCACTCAATCCCGAAGGGATAAAAAGTAAAGTCGATCTCGGCGGAATTTGAATTCAGTACGTAAGGACGGACACAACACCCCGAAGCATTATGCCAGGCGTGCTAATGATTGTGCCAACTCGCCGCCTTAACAACAACAACAAAAACAACAACAATAATAATAATGACAACACAACAGAGCAGACAATGTTAAGTGCAGAATCTGTGGACCCGCTTGCTCAAAATTGCTGGTCTTGTGCCAACATTTGAAACCAATAATTTTTGTATTATTAAAACCAATACCAGGCCCGTATTTATATTGATTAAATTTAATCATTCTAACCGTCATTTGGTCTTCTTGGACCAGGGTTAAACTATTAATATTAACTTTGATTCTATTAATGATTTCATTCACGTTCAGATTTGAAATTTGCTCATGTTCAAATTCTTCTTTCCGTCTGTGCATTGGAATACGATTAATTCGACTATATTCTTCCGCTATACGTTGATAACCTTATGCTAATCAAAGAAATTATGAATGTTGCTACTATTATTTCTTGTATAATATTAGACTTGAAGGTGACACTAAAGGTTATCTATGAATTGTAACTATGAGTTTGATAATTGCATTTGAACATGCGATAATGGTTGACTTGGCATTGTAATGTAGCGAAAAGGAATGCATTTAATTTTAAAGCTAGGAATAGAAACAAAAGCTATTAATGTGGAAAAATAAAATAGAAATCAAAGCAGGAAATAACTTTTATTTGTCGAAATGTGTTACAACTCGTTCAACAAGAGAATAGCAATATTGATAAAATTATTTGCTACTTAACAATGCTTTTTTTCTGAAGCAGTTACAGCTGGTATTTACCATGTTATTATTGCGGTGATGTTGGCGAGTTGTTACTCTCTAGTTGTATTTCTTATAAATTATTTATTTCTCATTTTATTTTTCGCTTTAATCTACATTATTTCTCTTTATGTTCTTTTCAACTGTCATATAGTTGGAATATAAAAGCAGAGAACTCACTAAGTAGAGCGAAGAGGCATATCGAATATATGACTTTATTTGATACTAAATAAAACAACGTTTGGTGATTACCTAGAACTTAAAATATGTACTTTATACCAAACGTCTTGTGTAGATAAGGTATAAGCAGTTCTTTTGAAGAGATGCTTAAAATTTTCAACAAAAAATACTTTTTCAATACCATAGATAAAATAGATTATATGTGATATTAAAAATGAAATATTATTTGAGAAAACATTGAATGCTATTGTTAACGACATAGTGAAATAAGGAATCTTTGTATAGGTTTCACATTTACACCAGCCAGCTGTGAAACAATCTTTTGTATGGGAAATGAGTACATAAAAACTGAATACGTTTATATATATGAGGAAAACAGATAAACATATACACAGATTAATACAAGTAGATAACTAAAGAGAGAAAGAGAGAGAAAGATAGTATTGTGTACATAATTTTTAGCGATGTATTTTGTTTTAATTTGTAAAAAAATATATTCATTAGCTTACAATCCAAACATTGGGATTTTCATTTTCATAACGAAAGAACAAGCTCTAAAATATATAACTTGCCTACAAACAGCAAAATGTCATGCATGGTTATTTTCCCAGAGGGTTGCATGTTGAAAGTAACATTAACATACGTTGTTAGTCTCTCCTGCGCAGGAAAGAGATATGATTCGCTCTAAAGAATGTGATTTTGCAATGCAAGGATAAGATATATACGCAAAATGCATGATGTCCAAAATGTGATGCACAGAATCCCTATCTACATACTAACACTAAAGAAGATTTTATTTAATCGACATTGAGAATATCACCCGCGTCACATATACATGTCCTAAAATGTACACAAAAGGCCCGTCTATGAGACATTATATTGTGGCTGCAATACAGTAGGAAATGAAATTTATAGAATGTATAATCTTCAAGAGAAAAAATATAAGTAGCCACAGTGATGTGGAGGTTATAAACGTAAATACTTTTGAAGAATATAATTGAAATATCAAGACGTTAATAAAATGTAAGCAGAAGAGATTAGACAAAATGAGATGCGACAATGAAAATAGAAACAAGCTGAAACCAGTTAACCAGGAGATATCAACAGACTGCTAGAGGTTACTGAAAAGGAAATCGTCTTTAAAAGAACTCATAAGAAATCTGCAGTTATTCCATCCGGAATATAATTCTAAATTCCTAATCATAATTATTAGAACACTTAGTTACGTGACTGAGTGCCTCAGTACCCATGCTGAGAAACAGAGATAACAAAACAAGCCGGAACGCGCCTAATCAGGTAATACTAGTTACATGCTGTGAATTGTACTGTTAAAATTTGTAAAACATTCATATACTAATTTATGTTTATACACAAACATATGCTCACACACACACAAACACAAGCACGTACACACACGCGTAATCATATCAGATAAGGTACCTATATTCCCACGAGCCGTGTTTCGTATGATATTTATGTCAGTATGGAAACTACTAAATACTAATTGAAGGATAGTTTGAAATGGATGTACTTAATTGCTATAAAGTTTATTGATCATCGCTCCACCAATCAGTCAATTTCTTGTTCGATCTACAATATATTTTGAATTAACAATAGACTAAGAGTTGATATAAACATGTACCATAATAGAAATGATCAAATGCTCAATCTGCGTTATATACCAATCCACAAAACAAGAGTAGTTGAAAAATAATCGATTAAATATTTTAGTCGATATATTCGGTTGATTGGTCACAGAGATAAACAGAATATGGGAGGAGTGTATCAGAATGAATTCATGTAATAATAGACGCCTCGGGCTACAAGGAAAAAAATCATTGAAGGAAATATATAATCGAAATTATACTACTTAGTCATAGAAACGATACTAAATTAGAAATATTAGGTACTGAATATATGTTGCTGAAGAAATATATACTAACAATTACAGAAAAATACAAAACATATCAAAACATTGGATGTACAAAACGTGCAGAGATTTGCGCTCAGTAGTAGGCTGATAGTACGTAGAAAACTAAACATGAAATAAATTATTATTATTATTATTATTATTATTATTATTATTATTATTATTATTATTATTATTATTAACAACAACAACAATAATAATAATAACAACAAGAAAACTAACAATCTCAACAACAGCAGTAAAACAAACGACCTGAAACGACTCGTAGAGCAAATAATCCTTGAATAGATCCTAGTCCGAAATAGATCCTAGGCGCAGTGACCTTCCTAATATTCACAATATCAAAAGATGACACAATAATCTGCTACGTGCAACGATCATATTATACAACTATCTAAGAAGAGAAAGATAATAAAGAAAGTACGATTTAAAGTTAGAACAAAAATTTGGTGCAGTAGTGGAAAAGACAGGGCAAGAAGTGCTAGCGAAAGTCGAGCATATATGTCCCAGCGAAAAGCCATCCCTGTTCATTAAAGATGACAGCGTGTTTGTTAAAAATAATTCAACTTTTATAGGTATACTGGAAAGAACAGCATCGAAATAGAAGTAATCTCAGAACATGACACTAGAATTATTGAGGAAAATGCGAGCAAATGAAATGGAGCACAACTGAGATACCCTATGGATTGAGGGGAAAAGAACACACTGAGCCTATCGTGTAGTAAATACAGGAAGAGATGGCCTGAAATTTTGGGGAAGTGGCAGATTCGATTACATCGATACCAGTGTTTCTGTGGTACTTAATTTGTCGACTCCGAAACGATAAAAGCAATGTCGAACTTGGCGGAATTTGAAATGAGAACTTTAAAACGGACGAAATGCCGCTAAGTATTTTGCCAGGTGTGGTAAGACGAAGAAGAAGAAAAAGAAGTGGTGGTGGTGGTAGTGGTAGTGGTAGTAGTAGTAGTAGTAGTAGTAGTAGTAGTAGTAGTAGTAGTAGTAGTAGTAGTAGTAGTAGTAGTAACAGAATATAAACATGAATAAACAAAAAATATATAAAACACGCCAAAAATGTTACAGCCTCACACACATACATACACAGACAAACCGAAAAGCACTTGTGAGTGTGATGGGGTGGGTTATACTTTGGTGTATGAGATATCTGCATCTGCAGATATCATCAAGGTCGCTTGAATGAAATAGAATACCTCTGAGAAATTACATTATTCGATAAGATAAATCAAAAGTTTCGAAATCAATGGCTTAATGCATTCGACATCCTAATGACTGGAAAATTTGTATAACAAAGAATACGGTACATAATTACATATGTCTATGCAAAAAATAAAGAAACACTTGTGCACAATGAAAACTGGAAACTGGTACGTCGTCGATTACGATCTCGAAGATGCCAGTTTATCTAATAAAATAACTGCCTGTTCTTGAAATTAACGTGCAAGAGGCTGAACACTCCACACTTCTCAGGAAGAATCAACGTGCCACATTGTGTAACAATCCTGAGTGGACTGGAGCAACGTAAAATGAAGTGTTCTGCTGAAGGACACAACTAGCCGCCTGGTGTCGAACTCACAATCATGAGCCGATTACCGTAACCACTAAGCCACGCCCATTCACAGGTCACAGAAAGAAAAAGTTATGCACATAAAATAATTAAAACATGTTGCAATACAAAGGAAGGTGGCTGTTTCGAAACTACAACTACGAAAACATTCCCACATGGTTCGAAAAAATAATGCACGTTAACCTATATAATGGTAGAGACGATAACTGCTAACGATGAATTAGAAACATTTTGTATATTGATTTAATATAATGGCTGTTTATAAGACTTCTTTGACAACAATAGAAATTGAAAAGTCATCTCCCCAAAGCATTACAGTATTTGATTTGAGACTTGTACTAATCAACTTCGAAAATTGGAAAAAGTTTTCGCATTGATAATGTTCAGGGGTATTATTGGTGTTTGTCATGTAACATACTTCACAGTGTCATCACGTCTGTCATCACCAGCCTCTTCAGTTTATTTGCGCAGCCTCGTAGTTGACTTCTTATAAGGAAGTGAACAACATCCCGCAAAAAACAAATAATATTTCTCATTGAATTGCTATTTCATTCATATTATGTCGGTATTCTATAAACCTCTGGCCAAAAATATTGTTTGAAAGAATGTGGTAAAAAAGCCTACCAATGAATCTTTGTTGTTGTGGAGCCAGATTTGTGTAACGTGTTCTGTGGATCAATACCACTGATATCTATTAACAAAATGGTATCGGATTATGTAAAACTACACAAAACGAATTATGTTCCTAAATCGATTACATGACCACTATTGAGTTCGTTTAACGTAACTACGTCATCGAAATAACGAATGTACAGAACATTAATCATAATATTTTCAACAGATTAAAGAAGCCAGACAGTCCTTCGGGATTTTAACAGTGGGGTGGGGTAAGCTCTAGTCTCACTAAGAATAACTACTTAAATTACAGACCGTAAGGCGGTATGTGCTTCTGTTCTCTAGGTTATTCTAAGCTTGCTACTGTTTAGTTGACTGTTCAAATAACGTGATTAAGAATTAAATATAAAGATTAGATACCGTGAATTATCTACCGGTTCTCTTGGATAGCACACGGTCTTAATGCAAGGCATCTTTTAAAAATAGCGTCATATTCTACACAACAATTTTCACATTGTATGAATTAACATTATGGACAAAAATATCATCTTCTCATTCAAGAATTTAAAACAAAATAGGTTCTACTACGTGCCCTTCTTGCATCTTCAATATCTCTGCATCAACACAATTTCCCAAAACCTTCAGTAAAATTTAAAGCAATCAAACTTTTAATATGGACACCAGCAATAAGACCATACATGAGTGGCGAGGTTCTAGACAGTACTTTCACTTGCCATAAATAAGACATTCTGATAATAGGGCTTATTTTGACCTAGGGCAAAATAACAACAATAAATATGACTTTACATCAAGAATATTTCTGCGATTATTGTCGGCATTAAAAAAAAAATATCAATTGTTGCTCTAATGTCTAATGTAGGAGGAAAAGAGCAACGTTGAATAATTTTCTAACATGGAGACCGGTGGGGAAAATGGGGAAAGCAATCTGCCGTCATAGTTATTCTCGCATCTGAAACTAAGTCCAAATGTTTGAAAGGGGAAATCAAACCAAGTAGTAGTTGTAATCCTGGTGTCAGAAGGGATTTGATTTAGTGGAACAGATTTATACGTCATAATATAGAAGATATAACGACACTATTCACTGAACACACCTTAGCATTTATTTACGCTGAGCAGAACACTTACTTCATCCATAATAGCCGTGTATAAAGTAGGCAATATGGCATTTTGTTTTAGATAATACGCCATCTTTTATGGGGATATTCTTCAATAGATAGTAAAATATATAGCTAAAGAACAGTTTTTTCTACTTAAAGCTGACCAGCCAGTTTCAGATCCTGAGAGAAAGAGGTGATTGTTCTATTAACCTCCTGATATCTTAGAGATGACAATTCAAATAGACTCTATTATATCAACAGGATATGAATAATCACATACGATCACACGTATTCTATGTCATGACACTTATAATCGTTTTTCCAATAGTATTTATAATGTTATTGTATATAACAATTATCTTCTTGTTATAAGTTATAATGAGAATATAGTATATGAATTCATTTTGCTGCTCAAATATAAGAAGAAAAGTTAAATAACGGTTCTAACAATACTGTTGAATTAGAAACATTTAGGCGATTAAAAAATGTTTCTTGCCCATTTGCAAAGTAGTACAATTTTAATGATATATAACTGCGTATGACAAGAACTTGAAAAACTACCAGAAACACGGACCGCGTAAACATCGTGAATATACTAATAATAATGTAAGGACTGTTTGAACATTTTCAAAACGTATTTGATTATCTTCATCGTTTTTATTGATTTTTCATGGGATGAGCCTAATTAGTTTTAAAATAAGAAAAACGAAAACCTTCGGGAATTTCTCAACGATTATTGAAAATTATATTGGCACGATTCGACTTGGATACTTGGATAAATTATTTAGAATTAACTCCAGGGTAAAACAATAAACGAGTTGCAGTGTTTACTTGTGTTAATATAGCGCGCAAAAACGAGGTATTAATATTTTAACATACATATTCTGATATTCTGTCATTGACCTGTGGTCATCTTTGGGCACTGTCTTAAAGAGTGTGGTCAATCAAATTGGAATAGTAATTAACTTCAAGTTTGGTACTTATTCTGTCGAAAATGCGACGTTACGGTACGTCAAGCGGTGGGACACAAACACGAGCACATACGCACACGCACACGCACACACACACACATACACACATAGATACACACACTCGAAGGCACGCACACGAATGTGTGCAGACGAGGGAATTTGCACAGTTTCCCCCGAATTAACGGAAAATGCATTGATCAGCCCGAGTATATAATAGAAGATATGTTTCCGTATGACTGTACGGCGAGACATAGGCAGTAAAAATCTGCTTACGAATCAAACCACCTAACCATACAGCCATGCTTGAGATTCTATGCAGTAAATATAGAACTTCGAATTATGCAGAAAATGTATAAATACTGTTTAAAAGCCGCCATAGAATTTCAGTTCTAAAGCTGAATCAGGATACAATAAGAACTGCAGCATTAGTTATCTTCAAGGAAAGAATCTCTCAATACACAGTGTCATAGATAACTACTGTACATTTCAAGAAGGTAGAGAGGTAGGTCATTCTTCAATGTCAAAGGAGAGATTAATTGCAGGCGAGTATTCCTAACCTTTAGCGTATCGGACAAAATGCACAGCGACATTACGTCCGACCCTTTACATACTGACTTTAAATCCCATCGATTGTTAAATTTTTCCTTTCATCCTTTCCATAAAATAGAGTACCAGTCAATTACTAGAGTCAGTGTAGTCGACTTGACCCCCTTCCCTCGCATTGCTGACCTCCAATGAAAATCCAAATGGACGTATAATTGTTACAGAACCAGAATTGTTACGGAATTGCTACAAAATTGTTACAAAGCTGGAAATGTTGCTTTACATTATTTGCTTGTATTTCAAATCCAGTCAAAGTAAAATTTTGCCTTTTGTCATCATGAGGTAGCGATGGAATCGATCAGTTACTTTCTCTCAAAATTTTTAGCATTGGCTTTAAACCAGAAATAACAGTGTAGCAAAACAGATATTTCCTATTTACTTACCCCTAAAAAATTTAACAAATGTTGAATATATCCTTCACACTTCGATTTTGTCTTCATTTATTTAAATCCCTCTCACGACATGGCTATGATGCTCCCCCATGCTCCTGCTCATGATCAGAGATGTACATTATTGTCAGTCACTAAGGGACATAATCGTGTGTTTAAGGCCAAGCAAAAGACAAGCAAATCCGTGGCATCGAGCAAATTATTTACTATAATGATATTTCTGTTTCATCCACTCATCATTGAATCTGTCCGATGCGTAATGGAAAAGTAGGTTAGTTCCAAACTTTGATCCCCGGGTCACAAAAGCAAAGATTGAAAAGCATAGTAGTAATTTCCTTTGATTTCTAGATAGAAGCAAACAGGAAATAACATTTAATGACCAAAGACAAAAAGAAGTTACCATTTATCATACAGCGTACTTATTGTGTAATTTGAAGTATATGAATTAATAAAGGAAGATTTCAGAAAGAAGTTTTATAACTAACGTTACGTTATTATAGATGCTCACAAACTATATTTTAAATTTTAATATTCTTGACCGTTTTCCCAGATGAATCTACGTCGTTGTGATAGATGAAAACATTGATGATGTACCAAAGGAAACAAGTGATAAATAATTATATTAACTAATAAAATTTAATAAGTGATTACTGATAATATCATCATTAACAATACGGTGGACGACTGTAACTGGAAAAATTGCACAAAATATCAGACTGACAGAAAAGTTTAAATGAAATAGATTGACATAAAAGCTATTTCATATTTCTCAGTCAAGAAGAGGAGAGATGTCGAGCATACCAAACTATTGGGAACCTAAAATGAATGCACACTTATCTATGATTATAATGGTTGGAAAACTCTTGTCCCATATCTCAGTCGTGTTACCAGGTTTAGGGTTACATGTTCAGATTTTTCCCATTTACTGTAATATCAGTATGGGTACTACTACTACTACTACTACTTCATTCTCTCGGAGTCGATAACATTAGTAACAGTCGAAGACTAGGGTCAACGTAATGGGCTTACTGTCAGCCCCAACTAAGAAATGAAAAAATCGGGTCTCATGATTTTTAGTTAGCTGGTTGCTGGTTGATTCGTTAGCGCGCAGGACAAAATACTTAGTGGCATATCTTTCCGTTTTACGTTCTGAGTTGAATTCCCACCGCGGTCGATTTTGCCTTTCATCGTTTCAGGTTGACAAATTAAATATCAGTCAATTGAATTCCTCACCCACAAATTTTCTACCCTTGTGCGGGAAACGTAGGAATTATTATTATTATTATTATTATTATTATTATTATTATTATTATTATTATTATTATTATTATTATTATTGCTGATAGCACTGCTGGCGTTGCTGTTATTTAATTAGACCTACTGCTGCTGCTGCTAGTACTATCATTAGCTAAACTGATTATACTAAATCATGGCAAACGGGAGTTGTGGTTTGCATCGATAGTATTTATAATCTACACGATATGATTCGGAGGACAGTGTTGATGATAATGCTTCTAATGCCAGTAATAATGGTTCTGTTCATTATACAATGATCAAATTGATTTTTGCCAGTAAACATAGTGTCAGTAACAATCAATATTTGCGATTTTTTATCACTATACTCATAACTGATAAAACATTTAAATTGCTATATCTAAATTATTATGTAATGAGCTTTGGTTATGCTATTGAATTTAGCATATTCCCAGTTTCTCTTCATTGTTTGTGATAGTTGGTCTCCTAGGATTAGCAGAGAAATGATTATGTTGTCATAAATCTGTTATAAAACTCAGTATCAGTGCCAAAATATTTATAATGGTTATTAATGTAAATATTATCCAATGTTCTCATTAATATCATGAGAATTCAGGCTTTGCCTAATGAAGATATGAGACATCTTACTGCAGAGGTGGAGATTGTAATATAGATTTTACTAGGTTTAGTGGCCTGCCGTTGGCGGCAACCGTGACAGGGTTAACCGCTTTCAGTAGATTCAGATATATACATTTATTGTAGAGGAAATTACTATGCTACTTTTACGATTACTGTATTGAATATTATTATAGCGAGAGGATTAATAACTTAAACTGCACTGAAATTCCTCATACAATCAAATCTTTCATAGCACCCTTGAACTTCCCCACCTTTCCTTCATTAATGTCATTAATATTAGTTACATGGAATACTAAAGGTTATCGCTGAAGCATATTTGATCATCCGTTAAACAGAGATCATTAATTATGTACCTTTACTGAAGTGAAGAAGTATAGGTCTTCTACTATTATAGACGCCATGCTGGAAGCGGAAGATACATATAGCGGAGAATAGAGGGCAATGATCGTTCGGTAATAGGTCATTATATTAAATAAAACTATTCGATCTTGTGGTGTCACCACCAAACTCTCCCACTAAAAATAAGCACCAAACAGGTAGTATTTAAGCGGTGCTCTACGGCAGGAACTAGTGACCTAATTCCCCTAAATCGCATTCTTTAATAAAGAAGACAAAAATCTTAAACATTGTAGTCGTAAAATATCAAATGTATGAAATGGTCACGGCTAGATAGCCTTTGCTTATAGTTATTTTCAAAGAGAGTTGGTATGGTATTAAGCAACAAAAACGGTAATTTGTGGAGGAATAACGTGGTTCATCAAATCTAACTTGCTATTGTTATGAATTGTCAAATAATAAATGCGTTGCTTTATTTAACATGTGGATAATAGCATACAGGTTAAATGATTAGCATTGTCTATTTCGTCGGAGACTTATAGAAAGCTAATATAAAACAAGTATCTTAGTAATAGGACCCTGGAAATGGTTACATGCTATTCGCTGAGCCATATTATTAGACACAGTCTTGTTTTACAGCCTTTGCCTCCTCACATGTCCATATTCGATGACGTTAGAACAACGTCCTTGCCATTCGACGTAGTAGTGTGCGTTTCACTATGGACACCAACTGGAAGAAGTCTAGAAAACTTCAAAACTGAACACGTGAAATGTTTAAGTCACATCAATGGTTCAACAATGACTTTCAAAACTCTGCAAGGAATAGTTTATAAAGTGTGTGTGCCCTAATATCAAATAGCTCTAAATATAAATTCATTTTCACCTAATTCTGTTCAGGTATATGGGCAAATTTCACATATGCAGTTCAATAGTCATTAAGACGTTATTTGTTCCTAATCTGTGATTTTCTTAATTGATTCAATGTCCTATATGGAATGGTTTATATCTCAGAAACTTCTAGATTATTAAGAACCGCGTATTTATCATGAATTGTAAGGCAAATTGTTACTAATTTTTAGAAAATTTACATTTTGAAGATCTAGTTGAATATTATAAGTGAAGCTTAACACTATCCGGCGTAGTATCGACGGTGTAACCTACAAAAATATCAATAACACATAAAACAAATTGCATGGAAATATATTCTGACACACACGTGATCATATCACAATAGTGTCTTTCATATAACAAGTAAGGAGGCCTCTATATTGCTGGATGACATCCAAGATATAGTAAGTTTATCTCCATCAGCTGATACCACACGCCATTAGAGATCGAACGGCATTATGCATAATGTAAACTGAGATATAGTCTGTTCTGAGAAAAAAAAAAGAACGGTTTGTCATAACTGGAATAACTTTCTGCAAGGACATGTTCAATCAAAAGTTATTTGGTTCTGAAGATCAAAAATAATTAGAACATGTACAGAAAAAAATGTATTTGTTTTCATTATTAGAATTGCTGTCAATATTGAGATAAATATGACATCAGATGATATAAAGTAAAAAGAAAAGACACATGAAATATGATGCATATCGACTATAGATTTTCTGCTATATTTTTTCTACTATTTAGTTTCATGAATGGAGTATGATTCAGAGAAAGTACATCTGATTCCCACCATAAGGAAAAGAACTGAGAAACATTTGTTCATATCGATATATACTTGTCAAAATATATTTCATTGTATTGCGTTATAATATATTTAGGGTTCTCAGTGTGAAGTAAAGGAAACACATAAGTTAACTGTTACTATATTTCATGATGTAATTATGTAATAGTTCAGGAAAACATTCCTACATTGTCGTTATCTTGTGAGTATCGTCCACTAATTATACATTTACATCTTTTGTTGAAATTATTTAGCTACACTTTAGAACAATGCTGTTTCTTCATAACATGCTCCAAGTAATTTATATATTTTTTACCAATGTCACATAAATATTGATTTGGAATATATTGCATCACTAACTCTCAGAGATTTAATGACAAAATAATATATATATATATATAAATCTCTTAAAATATGTAAACTTTTTTGCAAGCAAGTAAATACAATATTACTAGTGAAAAACATATATAGAAGTGCTGAAAAATCAGTGCCGAAGAATTCAATGAGACAGAATATTTTTAAGTCTCTGTATTGTGTAATTGGAAACATGTCTGGTTCTTTCTCTCAAAAAACCAATGTCAGCAGTTTATTTCCAGATAAGAGAAAACATACATACAAAATATCAGGAATCATGTTGATGACATAACTTTCATTGAAAATGAATTTGTAAGGGAAACTGTTTTTTTTTTCTTTGTGGAGGGATTATTACAAAATGCAGCTACACAGAACCATCTTAAAATATTTCACAATAGTTTTACATAGTTTCTATAATTTGTTGGTAAACTTTAATTGATTTCCGAACAGGAACTTAAGGAATGAGACTCAGTCCATGCTATCCTCTATCTATCTATCTATCTATCTATCTATCTATCTATCTATCTATCTATCTATCTTTCTATTTAATGCATCTATCCAATCTATCTAGAGTAGAGCCCATGTGGCGCAAAGGATCGAAGAGAAAATATTAATTCCTCTTCACAGCGAAGACAGGAGTCCGGATGGCTCCTGTGCAAAGACAATCCGAACACAGACAGGTGTTGTAAAGAATGACCGGTAGAGCGGAAATGGAGCGAAACTGGGGTGTTGCCGAGTCTGATGTCTCGGAGGTGTTCCGCGAATCGGTCAGCGAAGCGGTGTCTCGTTTGACCGATGTACAGAGGACAGAGAGAGAAGGAGATGCAGTAGATGACGTTGCTAGAAGTGCAGGGGAAAGATATATGGTCGATGATGGGTGCCTGTGAAGATGGTAGTGCTGGAGAGGTAGTGTGGAGGGGTGGTAGGTGAGGGGAAACGGAAGACGGGTGAAGGCGGGGCGGGGCGGTTGTGGGGGAGAGAGCAGATACTCGGTCCACGGAAGTGCTCTGGCAAGGGCGGTGTGTATAGTGATGAGGGGATATCCGCGTAGGATGAAGTGGTGAGGCATGAGTTGAGACTGAGTCTCAAAGTCATGGTTGTCACTGCAGGGCCTGCGCAGATGGAGCAATTGGGAATAAGGGAGGGTGAGCTTGGTCTGTTTAGAGTCAGAGGAGGAGAATTTGAAGTATGAGTGTGTTTGTAGTGCATGGAGGTGGTAAGAGTGGAGTGGTGATTGCTGACCGAAATCTAGTCGGTGTAAGTTATAGCCATGTAGGTTCTGTAACGCATTGGGTCAATAAATAAAGTCTGATAAATGCTCGAAAATGGTGGGAATCCAATGGGCTAGTTTAGTAACAGAATTAGAGATTAACTGACAGCATGAACATTTAACAATATTAATTTACGAATACTCAAAAACTAAAACATAGACATACAATTCGGTTTCAAATTTGGAACAGGGCCAGCATCAATTTCAGGATGAGGGAAAATCGACCGCATCGAATCCAGGTAGCAACTGGTACTTATTTCATTGCCCGAAAGGATAGAAGGCAAAGTCGACGTCGGTGGAATTTGAACCCAGAACATAACGACAGACGAAATGTTACTAAGCATTTTACCAGGCGTGGTAACGATTCTAACATATATATAAATTATGATACTTAATATTTTGAAGCAGGTAACTTGTTTCCTGAAGCATTCGAGCAATATTTGAAATTGTCTTTTTTATTATTGTTGTTGGCTATTATATGAAAGATAAATTTATATGGCAGGTTTAATCAATCGCAAAACACAACTGTTCTCTGCCTTTAGCTTATACTGTACAGGAGAAATTTCCTAAATATAATTGAATTAATTGAGAAATATTAGTCACTACAAAATATGAAATTAACAAAGCTACTTAGAGAGGAGATGGCAAGAAAATATAGTTTTAATAGAAATGAACATAATCATGATAACGGTTGTTAAAATCATCATCATCAACTATGACAAAAGGAATACAACAACAATTACACCGGTAGCTATTTCCACAGTAACGTCAGACTAGAACAATGGACGATATTAACTAATCAGAAAGAGGATTTGGGATATAAACAGAATAGAGAAAAATATATACAGCGAGGAGAGGGTAATATAATCAATGGAAGAAATAAGGAAATGCAAAAGAGATTTTTCTAAAACTTGTGATTAAATATGAAAGAACAGTGAAAAGTTAAGTCTGCGTACGAATGTTGTCAAAAACAGATATATTAATGCTAAAAACAAACACCAAAATAAAAATAAAAACAAAAAGCAACTATAACAACAAAAATAATACCTCGAACAAAAACAAAACAGGAATAATTATAAAGATCAAGCAATTCTTTCTAATATAGGCACATAGCCTGGAATTTCCAAAGACGAGGCTAGTCGACGATATCGATCCCAATGCTCAACTGGTGTTTATTTTATCGATTTCAAAAGGTTGAACAGAATTGACAGAATTTGATCTCAGATCGTAACGACGGGCGAAATTCGGCATAACTACATATTTCTACTCCACCGAATTTAGATAATCATGACTTTCAGAGAAATGGATATTTTTGAATGAAATTTTCCACGAATATGTGCCATATCTTGTAAATTCCGAATATACAAAATGTTTGGGGAAAGTGTTTTAGGATAGGATAGGGTGGCGAATTCTGGAAAATTCACTGGAGTCCGTTTCAATTTGTCTTAAATTTCAAGAAAATGGATATTTTTTTATAAAATCCTCTAAAATACACCTTGGACAATGCAGATTCGGAGGACACAGGAATTTTTGGAGAAAACAATCGGCGGTTATTTTTGAGAACTGTTCCTCACTCGGGGGTGTTTAGGAACAAGTCGTCCATATTTGTTTCATTTACTCCGTTTTGTGCGTTTGTGCATCCGTAGGTTTCTACTGAAGCAACAATCAGACAATGAAGGCAAATGAAGCCTCCACCAGAAAACTCGTTAGGGTAAAGTTTATACTGTATTTTTCTACTAATTAGATGGTGTACGAGGCTGGCTACGGATGTGGAATTGCTATTCTACTTATATTTAAACGAGTTTAAATGTGCGTGATACCTTTGTTTAAAATGATGCTAGAACCAATGTAGTAGCTACAGGAGTTATTTACCATGTTCTCAATAGTGCATCGGTATACGACGTTGAATCTTCTGCACTGGACTTGCAGCGGGAAATCTGTCCCGGTTCTGCAGATGCAGTTATCGGTTCTATAGTGGTTAATTGGAGTGTGAGATGAAATAGTTCTGCTAGTGTCTAGAGTAGTATTAGGTGAATCGATCGTAATATTGCTGCTATAATTGCTGTCGTTTCTAGTATCGATATCAACGCGATCGTTACCATTATTATTATTATTATTATTATTATTATTATTATTATTATTATTATTATTATTATTATTAACGTCAATATCATTATCGGCGTCGCTGTTGTAGTTATTATTATCATTACAGTTATTATTATTATTATTATTATTATTATTATTAGTAGTAGTAGTAGTAGTAGTAGTAGTAGTAGTAGTAGTAGTAGTAGTATTGGTGGTGGTGGTGGCAGCGGCAGTAGTTGCAGCAGCAGCAGAGGCAGTAGTAATATCATTAGAGCAGTGTTAGTATTAGCGGTGGTATTGGTGAAGTTATTATTGCGGCTATAAATAGTTGCGTTGGTGTTGGGAGTGTTAATAATAGTACGATTTTTAGCAATGCCGATAATAATAATAATAATAATAATAATAATAATAATAATAATAATAATAATAATAATAATAATAATAGTGGTAACGCTCGCGTTGATATCGATACTAGAAAACGACAGCAATAATAACAGCAATATCACGATCGATTCACTAAATACCACCCTATCCATTACTAGCACTGCCCCACCTCTCTCTCCAATTAACCACTGTAAAACCAATAACTGCAACTGCAGATCCGGGATAGACTGCCTGCCGCAAGCCCAATGCAGAATATTCAACGTCGTATACGAATGCACTGTTGACAACATGGTAAATAACTCTTGTAGCTACTACATTGGTTCTAGCACCAATTTTTAAACGAAGGAATTATGCACATTTAAACTCGTTTAAATATAAGGAGAATACCAATTCCACATCAATAGCCAGCCATCTAATTAACAGGAAAATACAGTATAAACTTTCTCGGACACCGCATATCAGGTCCAACACTCCAGTTGTGGGCTTTGCTTAAAAGAAGCTCTCAAAATTCTAACCCACAACTCACCACAAGTGTTTAATAAATACAACGAGGCATTCACTACGTATAAGCACAAAATCTTTCGTACTTTTAAATTCTTTCATAAATGTAAATGTAAGCTCACTATCCCCACGAATAACACCCACATACAAACCCCTATGATTATTAATACATAACCCCTTCAATATCTTTATAACTCTTCTGTCTACCTTTTCACGTCATATCTATCTATCGTACCTTAGCACACTGAGATAAATATTGATTCTTTAATTTATCCTTAACTTATTTTAAACCTCAACCCAATAAATCCCCTACTAGAAACCCCTAACTAACTCCCACTCATAAATAATTTAACATTCAACTAGCTCTTCCTTTCTCGACTACCTACGCACCCACGACTTCATTGCTATGAATAACTCTTTAGACACTGACTTTAGCCACGACAGACAAGCAATTACGACCAAATTTCCTCCCCAACAGCTTTAAAGTTTGAGACTACCATACATCTATTACTCTCTTTAAATTCTTTTTCATTTCGTTCTATTTGTTTAACCCTATCTTCCTCTACTTCCTCATCCTCTCTCTCATCTTCTCGGCTACTCCGTTCACAATTCTTGGACACAATATACATATGCATCTGACTATATGCTATAGCCAATTCTTAAAATACCCCTACTTCACTATCTGCCTTTCTTTCTATTCATTTTCTTTACTTTTACCAATTAATACCGCCTTCACTACCATTCTATTATTGAACGTTGATATGTTCGCGTCTTTTTCTTGAGATGTCTACTATATCAGAATACCCACATAGATATATGCAGGATTGCACATAAGGACTCATGTTCTGGTTTCTATAGCTTCGAAAAGTTGCACTATGGACTTTTCTGCTTCTTTTTTTCTTCTTTCTTTCCATCTCCTTATTCTTTTACTCCCTTCATTTATGTTGTCAACTTAATATATACCATTCTCATTTTGCATATTTTCCGCCCTATCTGTCTTTGATGGTGGAATATTTCATACTCGGGCATATTCCAGAAACAGCTATAAGATTTTGAATGTCGTGCTATAATAATATTGTATATGACTTGAGATGTTTTCCTTGCCTTAATGTTTGACGTCCTATTTAACAATTATATATATATATATGTACACCCCCACAAAGCACACACTGACACATACACACTGACACACACACACCACACACACACACGCATATATATATCCATATACGCACGCTTATACATATGAAAATTTCTTTGAAAACTCGTACACACATATACGTATATATTCCATTTATAAACATATAGTCATAGAGACATTGTTAAATGTGTATAAATATATGATAATTAGCTGACGCAAAAAGCAAACGAAATATTTCAACGTCTTTTATGAATACTGCTAAAATTATACACTTTCACCATCAAAGGATCTAGATAAATATTCAATACTAATTTAATTAATCTCTATGGGATTCATATTTTGATAAACATACATTCCACTGAAGCGGGTATCATAGCTTTTTCTAAAATTTTACTTACAATTTGAAAAAAGAACAACAAAAAACCAACGCCCACTCGGATATAAACAATAACAATATTCTAACATTTTCTGACTGTCGGTGGTTCTCTGTTTTTAATTACAAGCCAGGTCTAAGTAAGTAGGTTCATGTTCAACACGCCTTATGTTTTTTTCACCATCACGTATTCTTCCCGTGTTCTAGGGCAGCATATTATGTACTGAGAAATATTAACCGATATTTCTAACAAATGGAGATATTCCTTAGAAGCAAGCTAACGCATCGACTTTGTTGTCATTTGCATTGATGCATGGCACAATGGTTAATTTGTACAGTTTAAGACCACAGTATTACAGGAACTTTGATTATAAATTTCCTTTGATCTTTGCAAAATCAAATATTTTCTTTCTTCCATTGGTGTTTTTAGGTGAAATCTGATAATTAGTCATAAAGAGCTGAGTCACTGTTATTGTTTTTCGCTGCAAGCGAGCCCTAATTGAGCAGGCCCAGAATCAATAGCGTTCCAAACATAATTATTCTTTCCATCAGTATTTGTATATCTATATGCTTACAATCCTAACGTGTCCTTTTGTAAATCTTTCAAGTGTGATCACAAGGCAGTACTGTTTCTATTTGTAGTAACAATGTAGATTGTTGTTGTTGGCATTCCGTCGCTTACGACGTCGAGGGCTCCAGTTGATCCGATCAACGGAACAGCCTACTCGTGAAATTAACGTGCAAGTGGCTGAGCACTCCACAGACACGTGTACCCTTAACGTAGTTCTCGGGGATATTCAGCGTGACACAGTGTGACAAGGCTGATCCTTTGAATTACAGGCATAACAGAAACAGGAAGTAAGAGTGAGAGACAGTTGTGGTGAAAGAGTACAGCAGGGTTCGCCACCATCCCCTACCGGAGCCTCGTGGAGATTTAGGTATTTTTGCTCAATAAACACTCACAACGCCCGGTCTGGGAATCGAAACCGCGATCCTATGACTGCGAGTCCATTGCGCCTCCAACAATGTAGATAAGAAAATTTGAAATATATTTAATCACTATGTATGAAACTATGTGAATGAAGTAAATCTCCGAGTAAATATTCCAATAAAGGTAAATTAAGACATTTTAAATCGATATGCAATGGGAGTATTTCAACATGCAACCAATAAGCCGAGAAAATCTTTTAACTTTGTAGGAGACACCAAAGAACTTTGTATTTAAGAACACTAGTGGCTAAGATTTTACCAACAAAGAAATCCGCAAACCACACTAACACCCTTAGAGGATAGCCTGATAGTTTTCACACTATGAATATCTACAGTATAGAGCCGAAGGATATAATTCAAAGATTAAACAGGTGTTTAATGACACATGCCTCTAAGTACAGCAGGAACACCTAGACAGACGTACTGTATGTCACAGATATCTGGACAATTATTAATTGCGAAATAATCGATCTTTCAGATGCAACATGTTGCGAACCATTAACGTTACTTGAAAAAGTATTTTCAAAAGAACAACGCAATCATAACTATTGGATGATCAAATTTAAGCCAACCAAAAGTATTTGTGAATGCATATCATGTGCACTGAACACATTCTCTCACATAGCTTCAACACTATACAAGAGTGTCTATAGTAGCACTCAACACACACTTTCTGATATAGTGCATTACTACCGTAATGAAAAAAGACCGTTACAAGCCATGTGTTTCTGGCTGTTTACTGTCCAAAAGTAAGAGGAGATGAGTGTGCTTTGGCCATAAGTCATTTCAGAGACATCTTATCTAAGACAAAACATGACTAAAAAGTACATGTCACAGAGAACATCAGAAAGAAATTCTGTCATATTTACACACCCACATACACACACATATTCCTTCGCTGCATATTCTCCTTTTCTCTTAATATGTTTCGAAAAGTATTAGATATCATATGTATATATGTACGTGTGTGCATGGACGTTATATGTGCATATGTGTATGTGAACATATAAATATATCCTTTAATTTTTCCAAACATATCTTTCAAAGAAAATACCATCGACGCTTAATTGATATTCTTCTCATCATAGATGTAAACATTGAGTTGGACTCCTTTGTGAATTACCCTCACAAGAACAGAGGAAAACATAATTAGAAACAATGCATCAAATTATAATTGACATAATGTGAAATCAATAGCTTTTATATATTTATTTATCATTATTTATTTACATATTCGGTATCTTTAAAAATATTTCAAAACGTAACTGTAACTAATTGTAGATAATGATGTCGATGAATAAGGACATAAAGATGAATCAGACGATAATGTTCATAACTATCATGAGTGTTATGCGATATATTTCCAAATTTTAATTGGATCTGTGAAGGAATAGTATGCATACATGACAACAAATGTTGAAAACTAAATATAATAACGAAGAGTTTTCTGGAGGAAATTAACGTTCGACATCTGAATTATGAATACAAGAAACAGAAGTCAGGCGGTGGTAGATATTTTTAAAAAGTCAAATTGTAAGATAACAAGAGAGGCATTAGAAGCTGTTACGTTATGGTGTATGCGTCCGCTATTATTTTAAAATCCAGGCTAGGTTTCACAGATGATCAATTTTGGCAGCAAATAAAAGCCGGTAGCCAAGTCAGTTGTTTTCAGTGCCAGCAAAATGGACAGAGCGTGCAGTCTAGAATTGATCTGCGCTTTCGCCTGGATTTCAAATTAATAACAGTTGCACTTCAGTGCAGAATTGTAACACAGTTATAGACCTATGACTCGCCTCCAAATACCTAATGTGAATGAATCAAACACAGGATAATAAACACACAAAACAAACACATATCAGCATATATATACACACACACACAATGACACTAAAAGACATATAGATACCTACTCAAACAGACGCACACACACACACACACATACATACACACATGCACACAAACACACATCATTGATGAAGTTCAGAATATCGAGAAATAGAGCGAGCTTATTGATTGATAGGAACGCATGATTAATCAAACGACCGATTAGCTGATTGGTTAAACGATTAAGTCGTGACATAGTCGTCTGACAACATTCAAAGAAGTGGAAGAGAATCAAAGCATAGCGTATTAATTATTGGCATGATGACCCTCCCTATGTCATTCGAAAGAGAAAAAAGTCTACATAAACTGTAAAAAGTAACGTATTTTATACACTTTTGTTAAAAATAATATATTATTGAAGCAATAAAACTTCCATCATCGGTCTTAAACTTATTTTGCAAGTGTATATATATATATATATATATATATATATATAT
>NC_068988.1:17048416-17051966 GCF_001194135.2 Octopus bimaculoides | reverse complement strand
ATATATATATATATATATATATATATATACGTAGGTAAAGTAAATGTTAGAGGTAATACTTGACAATTGTAAGCACGTGTGTATGCTAGCTCGTGGTCGAGGTATATGTATAAATATAGATATATGTATATGTATAAATAAATATATATATATATATATATATCAAGAGAGAGAGATAATTTATTTACATATAACGGATTGAAACTAAGAAAGGCAATTGAATGGCATGAATCTGAATGAATTCGGCTGAGAAATTTAAACCTTCGATTTGCCATTCTTTCACACCTTGCTCAATGAAAGCGAATTTTATCCAAATTTCTTAAAATTACCTACCTTTCCCTTTTCAGAACCATTACTAGTCATCACTATCTTATACGTATCCGTTTGCCTTCAATATCACACTACATTCATGCTGTATGCTAATTACAAAATCGTGTGGAAAGCCGGCATTAAGTGAGATTAAAATCATGAAGGCGTTATTGTGCCGGTAAGCAGTTCGCTTTAGGACTACGTTGGTTACGCTTCAGACAAACAATATGGTAGCTTGACCAGGCGACTTCTACTAAAGCCATAGGTTGACCGATGCATAATCAATGAATTTGGTAATAGTGAAATCTGTGGAAGTACGTACTATACATATATAGGACAGATCTGCGTCCTCAATGCAAGAGAAAATTAATAGTGCGTATGTTTATATTGTGTTCATTAATTGATATTTATCTCTCACTTAATGGAGCACGTTTCTTTTGTATTGGCCTTAACTTAACGGAACAGTAAGCTGCATTTGTGTGTGTGTGTGTAAACGCACGTGTGTGAGAGCGCGCGCGCACGTTTATGCACGTGTGTGTGTGTTTCTGCATGTTTTATGCGGGCGTATATGCGTGCATGATATGATTGCGCGTGTGTGTGTATATATGTGCGTGCAGCGCGTGTATGTGTATGTGTATATGTGTCTGTGATTGTGTATGTATAATTGTACGTGTGTGTTTAAGTTTACTGTGGTTTCTGAAAAAATCGCGGTACTGCAAAAACCACTGAGTATTATTATTATTATTATTATTATTATTATTATTATTATTATTATTATGATTATTATTATTATTGTTGTTGTTGTTGTTATTATTATTATTATTATCATCATTATTATCATCATTATTATTGCTGTTGTTGTTATTATTAAGGCGAAAAGCTGACTGAATCATTAGGACGGTAGACAAAATAATTTCCTCCGTCTTTACGTTCTGAGTTCAAATTCCACTAAAGTCAACTCTGTTTTTCATTCTTCCGAGGTCAATAAAATAAACATCAATCAAGTGTTGGGGTCGTTGTAGTCGTTTAGATCCCACCCCCAAAATTTCAGGTCATGTGCCTATTATATTTGGCAATGTTATCTGAGTGAATAATAAACTCTGTTCATCTTGTTTAATTTCTTTTTTCTTGTGTGAATTAATATCATTTTACCAGAAAGATATGTTTATTATATATTTTTCTCGTTTAACGTAAGATATTTTGTTAATTCCTTTTTTTCAACAAAAAGAAGATTATGTTATGTGAGTGAATAATAAACTCTGTTCATCTTGTTTAATTTCTTTTTTCTTGTGTGAATTAATATCATTTTACCACAAAGATATGTTTATTATATATTTTTCTCGTTTAACGTAAGATATTTTGTTAATTCCTTTTTTTCAACAAAAAGAAGATTATGTTTTTCACATGGGCATATGGGGAAATTGAGGATCGTTATTTCTCATAAAATTACAAGTCAACTCTCATTAGAAACAGAGGAAATAAAACATGAATGCATTAAGCATTGGGAGTAGTTTCCGAAATGGTTGTAATAATTACATCATTAACCTAAGCCCTATTGATCATTAAAAATCTTGATGAGAGCTGACCTAATCATGAGCAGCAATCACAACGCCAACAGAATAAACCAATGAAAATCTATTTGTAGCCACAAAACCTGCTAGGATGTGCTGCACAATTTCATACTGATGCTGCCTCACTGTCTTAATTTATCCCAAATATCCAACTATCATTCATTTGATAGGCTGAATAAATTATTGATCATCCGATCGTGGATCTCTTGATTAGATTATGCGTGGAGGTCGGAAAATGACAAGGGCATCAATTGCGATACTGATTGAAAGTAAAAAAGGAAACAAACTAAATTACGAAAACAAAGTTAGGTAGTAGTGAAGTATTTACAACCAGACGACAGACAGAAAAAAGGTGTGTATTGACATATAGCAAAAAAACGTCTAAGAAATCATTAAGAAAATAAGACATCAGGATAATAAATCCCATGAACCATACGTGTATGGATGCGACTGAACCTATAACGTCTTAAAATCATAGAAAAGGTGGCCGTAATCTGAAACGAATTTTGATTGACCTTCCCCAAAAGAATTTTATGAAACATTACTCTTTTACTCTTGTACTTGTTTCAGTCATTTGAATGTGGCCATGCTGGAGTACCGCGTTTAGTCGAGCAACTCGACCCATGACTTATTCTTTGTAAGTCTAGCACTTATTCTATCGATCTGATTTACCGAAGAGATGGGAAATTCAGAGTTTAGAGTTGGGAGTAGATAGGATGATATAAATACAATAAAAAAATTTTGGGGGAAAGGAATGTTATGTAATAAACAGGCATTATAAATGGGGTTAATCCTGTGTTTCTATGAAAATATTGTATGTGTATGTATGTATGTATTTATGTATATATGGGTATGCATGTGTATATATGTGTATGTATATATATATATATATATGTATGTATGTATGTATATGTGTATGTGTATATATTGATATATGTATATACATGTGTGTGTATGTATGCATATGTGAGTGTGGGTTTGTACGTATGTGTGTATATAGATATGCATCTATGTATTTATTGGAGTGTATGTGGGTTTGTTTGTATATATATGCGCATACACATAATTATAAATGATTATTTACATTCATCTCAATATTTTCATAGAAACACAGTATTAACCCCATGTATAATGCATGTTTATTACATAACATTCCTCTCCAACATTTTTTTATTGGAATTACATCATCCTATCTACTCCCAACTCTACACTCTGAATTTTCCATCTCTTTTCTTTTTCTTGTCCAACGTACTATCTATCTGGTAGCGTCCTAATCTCAAATGAATTACGTTATAACCTTATCCAACTATAGTTCTGATACTCGGTTATAATGTCTTACGTTTAAGCTGGTTCCAATACATTTCCTTGAGGAGAAGCTTACATTTTTAACATCGCCGATTCCTATGGATCGCATAAATTGTAATTCTTCGAAACATATGTTGGAATAAAAGTATGCAGTTATAACATGCGTTTACTCCATTCTTTAAATTTATATATACTCAAATACGCCAAATATCAAGGAGTTTCTTCCTCACTAACAGGAGTTACACCACAATTATTTTGTGATCTTTGCTACCATGGTATCTATTAACCCATTTTTTTAATCCGAATTATTTTTAATAGGAGAAAATAAATACATATAATTAAATATATATATATATATATATATA
>NC_068988.1:17046730-17048399 GCF_001194135.2 Octopus bimaculoides | reverse complement strand
ATATATATATGCATATGTTGGTACACAGCTGAAAGGTGGGTGATATTAATGCTTAATGTGTATAATAACTAAAAGGGCCAACAATTAACAGCTGATGCAAATTCAAAGAAACAACTGTAGTGGTTTGGATTAGAATCTGTTCATTGGATCTTTATTATTTTGGATTTGTATGAATTCTGTGGATATTAACGGATATCCACATGCGTGTGTAGTAAAAGGAGAATGTCTGCTGTACTTAAGCTTATGTTATACGTAGAGGAGTTTTATAAGGCACACTATAAGGTAATTACCGAGATGAAATTACACATACATAGACAGGCACACATACACACCTCCGATGCAAGCGTTGATATTGCCCATAAAATGAGGCTAGAAACAAGAATAATCTCTCCAGGTTATGAGACACGACTGTATCTGAATATACCTAACAGGACGTCAATAGACACAGAAAGGCGCTCTATTTCAAAAGTGGCAAATGATTCAGTGGCAACAACGATCGGTTGTAGAAGAAATGCATATCTTGATTAGCTTGATAAAAAATGACCCTGGAACTGCAGCCTTAATAAATGCATAATGAAAAGCCCAAATCAGCTATGAACAATATCCATAATGGTGGGAGAATATGGTGCATTTCAAACACCTGAAGATTCAATGAAAAGCCAGACAAAAGGAAATCCAGAGTAACTGGTGGCAAGAAAAAGCTGAAGAACGACAGCATTTTGCCAGCACCTGACTTCCCCGAAGTTTTTCTGCATGGACCAAAGAAATAGTTTAATTCTAAGCAGAAACCCTCCAGTTAGCAGTTATCTCCCTAATAATTAAAGATAATTTTTAATCCACAAATCTTTCCGTGAATCTTTTTTTTATATTGCTAAGAAAATTAATATTGAATAATTAGTCGAATGCTT
Source organism: Octopus bimaculoides (assembly GCF_001194135.2). NCBI lineage: Eukaryota > Metazoa > Mollusca > Cephalopoda > Octopoda > Octopodidae > Octopus > Octopus bimaculoides. Next base: position 17,047,491 of record NC_068988.1, on the reverse strand, counting down.
ATTTTAACAAATCAATTCATTCTAAGTTTGAAATTCATGCTGGGTTTCCACCAGAAATCTAAAACTCAATATGATGAATATTTATGAAATACGTTTTGCGTTTATTTCCTTATATTAACGAAAACTGTGTTCTCTGTAGTTTTGTCGGAGTAAGTAAAATTATCTACCATGTCCTATGAGAAACGAAACTAATAAAATAATTGATGTCAAGACTTTAAACGAGACGAACTCAGTCTAATTGTGCAATTTTCCTCTGCATTATTTCCATATAGACGAAGTACTCATTACCGCATGACTTTTATATTTATCCGAATATTTTGCCTAAGAACATGTTATTTACGTCTATATCCTTAACTAACTGGATATGTTGAAAATTTCGCGTACAACAGAAATATCGAATTAAATGAATCAACGGGATCAGCAATACAACTCCTATATTATGAAAGGTGCATGCTCTAATCACATAAACAAACGACCTACGCCTATTAGTAACACTTTAAAATGAAATGACAAGGATTGGTTAATATGATTTCATTAATGCAACGATGATTCAATCGATCGAAAAAAGATTGAAAGGGGGCATTTCAAAATAAAAATAATACAGAATAGTAAAAACGCAGTTACGCAAAATATAACAACAACAATACATATAACCACCAAGAACAACCACCACCAATATTGTCAGTCAACACCTTTCTTGCCAAACAGGATTTGAGAAAATTCCACCGCTATATATATATATATATATTTATATATATATA
>NC_068988.1:17044562-17046650 GCF_001194135.2 Octopus bimaculoides | reverse complement strand
ATATACGTATATATATACGTATGTATTATGTATGTTTGTATATATGTATATGTGGGGGTGGGCACGTGCGTCAACGTTTGTGTATATATGCAAGTACGAGGTTTGTGTGTTAGGTTGTTTATTGAGTTTATTACTTTCCGGGATTTCTTTTAAATTTCAATCAACAAAGAGATACGCTTTGTACATTAATTGCACTATCAGCATTATGCTGCAAGATCAACAACTCTGAAATTAGCAACAGTAGGAAAAGCAATGTGAAAGTGAATTTAAGTCGGTCAACATGGAAACTGTACAAAGTCAAAACAAAACTACGCAAAACAAGATGGCAAACGTCTCAAACAAGATGGCAAAAACTAGTGTTCAGGGAGTTTTTGTAACTTAATGAATAGTGAAGGAGGCTTTATGCTATAAAAGGTAACTTGTAATGGGGAGCATTAAATATATTCTCTAACTCAGATATTACAATAACTAAGTTCAAGATATTACATGATATTGCGATGAATAGCTGATTAAAATTTTAGAAAAATTATATGGTAGGTCTTTAATATAGAAAGTCCAAAGAGATCGCCCACGCATCTTTTTAGTGTAGAAAGAATATTGCTTTCCAAAAAAAAAAAAAATTAAAGGTTTAAGGTTCTATATAGAGTACAGTGTTGAAAGGGTGGGTATTATTAATGTGAAGTAAATTTGTCTTTCTGATTTATTTCTACTGATGACAAAGCAGTTGTTGTCCTATAAATTAAAGCTGAGGCCTTTTGTAGTATTGGAGTAAATTAAAGCTGATGCCTTTTGTAGTATTAAGAAAGACTTGTTTCCCAGCAGATTTTCTGGAAACAGTAATTATATTTTTTGTAGTCTTAGTTAATTATAATGTCTAAGAGTGACATTAAGATGTCGGTTAGATTAGTGGTATTATCATGGGAAATGAAGATGCCCAGAAAAAAATTCTAGAACGTTCTACTTAGTTAAGTGAGCTTCGAAGGTAATTTAAAATCAAGTGTTCCTGAAAAGTGTTGAGTTGGATTCAGAAGAGACCAGGTATACGTACATGAACATTGTTTAGGTTTATAACTCCTCATTACCATAAAGACAGGTCATTATGCCAGGAAAGTAATTTCTCATTTTGTGTAGAACATACAGCCAAGGTTTTCCCCAGCTTCATATAAGTTCTGGGCAGCCATAGCAAAGTCGAAAACTAATTGCTTTGGTGTTAACCAATACATTAACTGATATGTGAAGGCTGACTTACCAAGCGAGTGAAAAGACCTCGGAATTGCATATTGACAGAACTGAATGACTCACGTCCTTAAAACTGCTTTATTTATTTATTTATCTATTTATTGTTCGTGTCCATGAACCACAATAGCCCTTTCCAAAGCAAAGCAACCATTAAATTTAGATTAGATTTCTTACGACTGAAATTGAAGATATCGGCAGATGTCACGAACAGAATTTTTTCGGAGGACAAAAATGTTCCATGATTGCGTTTGCGGAGCATCCCGTTTATCGTCATTAACGTAATTAATTGATGTTAAGCTATCCCAGACGCAGGCAGAATAAAATTCTGCCAGTTTTACTTTTGTGCTTGTTTTATTCTTAACTAGGTTATTGGTAACGAAATGGATTGCCTCTGTCGATATGAATAGAGCGATAGAGGCCCAGCAATGACAGATGTCAGAGAGGAAGAATGTGCATTTGTTTGAGTCGGACTTAAAACAATTAAGCCTTTTTATTTTTAATTTCACCACTCTTTCAGCGAAAGCTTTACTCACAGTTCCACAGACTCAACACTCAAATAGAGGACACAAGCGAAAATGATTGCACAATATTTTGTGTGTATGTGTGTGTGTGTGTGAGTGGTGGGTGTATGTATGTATTAGTCGACTTAGTACCACTCGTTTAGATAAACCTATGTTCAATTAAATCAGGTTGCATTTTAAATAGTTCCCTGATTTTGCACCTTTGAGTAGCACATTGAACATATATTCTCATTGTCCACTCTTGGGTAATAATCTCTCTTACCTATGTCCCTGTCTTTTATTTTATTATACTGCTATTACAAACGCAATATATATATATATATATATA
>NC_068988.1:17042517-17044495 GCF_001194135.2 Octopus bimaculoides | reverse complement strand
ATATATACATACACATATATATATATATGTTCACTGGTACATTTTATAATTGTGTTTAAATCTTTGTCTCACCATACCAATTGTTTACATCTTAGTTTTAGTCGACCAAAATAAACTCTATGTCAATAGTTCTGCAATCCATCACAATACACGTTACGTTATTTAAAAGAAAAAAATGTAACGTGAAAAAATTATAACCGCTATTATTAGCCGTTTTCCGAATTTAACCGATCATTGTTTTCAACACATACTCATTGGTACTGCCGCTTGAAAGTTACTATAGAAAATATTTTAGTAAAACAGGTTAATCTAAATGTTATTGTTGAGCTCACTGTAAAAAAATATGGAGTATCATTTCAAGCAGCCACCTCCAGCACGATATTCTACGGTAAATTTAAGCCTTCTATGAACAATGTGTAAAATACTACTGAAAATAGAGCAGAACGTCTGTTGCCCTCACATATTGGAACGGCATTTTATTGATCATTGGCTTACTGTTATGCTAGACGCAATCGACCTCTTGGTATAATATAACTATCTGGATCTCGTGTACTTTCGATAGGATTCATTCTTTTGCATATCCGGTCTGTGGGTAGGTTCCTTATTTACTTTCCACTGCCACAAAGCAGACTTCAAATAAATAAGAATAATAATAGCAATGGTAATAATGGTGTCTAACATAAGCCGAAAACCAGCGATCATGTGAGAGAGGAGTAGTTGATACTATTCCTCCCGATCACTTAACCGCTACCTCATTTCATCAAACCCGGAGGGAAACGGGTAAATTGACCTCAGTTGCATTTGAAATTAGATGGTAAAGAGCCGTGAACGAGTACCAGCGATTTAACAATTCTGTCAACTTGCCAGTTTGCCAATATACTTGCAGATGGGTACCTCATACATGGTACGTAAATTCCTCTCCACATAAATGCAACCCTGCTCACTCGGTTTTCTATTTTCTTTTTTTGACAACAGATATCACGGCAATCAGTGTTTTCAATTGCATGGCACATCCCATGTCAACATCTTCGGACGTTGCAAAAGCTTGTTGTATCTTGACGTCTCTGGTTAAGACTCGTAAAGACTAAAGCAAAACCAATATATATGATGATAATAATAATTAGAAGGAGAAGAAGAAGAAGAAGAAGAAGAAGAAGAAGAAGAAGAAGAAGAAGAAGAAGAAGAAGAAGAAGAAGAAGAACAACAACAACAACAACAACAACAACAACAACAATAATAATAATAATTTTTAGAAAATATGAGAGAGATACGAACAATCATCACCTTTGAATTGATTGTAAGGACGACTATAGATACAGCGGTCAGAAAGTGTTTTCCACGCAAGCTGTAATCAATGAAATGTTTTACAGGGAAACGTAATCAAATATAGCTAAATGTGTATTGAAATACACACACACGTTAGTGCCAGTACTGTTAATACTACAGCCTTGTCTATCGTATGTTTTGGTTGTACACCAATGGAACGTCTACTGAGCAGACCTGAATCGTAGTCACGGAGAGAAGTAGAAATGCATAAGTTTTTTCGTTTTTTTTTTTAAGATATAGGGTGTATCCAATATGTTCCTTCGTTATGAAAGTATGTAGGGTGCGATATGAATTATGGTCTGGGTTATATTTCTTGGACCGCAGGCTGCAATCACCTACCAACTTAGTTGAGAAGGCTGGTTATTGAAAACAAAACAAAAAAAGAAAAGGGAAATCCATTCTTTCTCAAAACATAGAATGTTATCCATCCTGTTTCATTCATTGAAACACATTCAGAGAGAGAGAGAGAGAGAGAGAGAGAGAGAGAGAGAGAGAGAGAGGGAGAGAGAGAGAGTATCATCTGTATGTATTGAAATCATGCTGGGATGCAGACATACATAAACACATACGTACTTGTGCCCATGATTGTGTGCGTGTGTTGCTCTCTCTCTTTATCTCCCTCTCTCTCAGTATATATATATATATATGTATA
>NC_068988.1:17040812-17041749 GCF_001194135.2 Octopus bimaculoides | reverse complement strand
CATAAAACTGCATTTTCACCTTAATATCAGAGAATGTGTGACAATCAGTATGTAACACTACAAAGTTCATACAAAGCTTTATACTTTAAATATATTTTATCATCAAAGAATGTACATATGCATTTTAATACCCAGACTGTTTTTTTAACATTTTTTATTATTCTCAAAGACTTTTGATAATCTTTTTCTAAAAAAGTGAAACCGGTTAAGTAAATAAATATTTTTAAAAAATAAGTGCATTTTCAAACCTTCTTTCATATATATATATATATATATATATATACCTGGGTAGATGAAGGGGTAGATAAATTGATGAGTTTAATGTGTGTAGATACACACACACATGCATACAAATGCATCCGTTTGAAATAATTGTTCTAAATATTCAAATTCGTACCCGTATTTAATTTAAGACACGACGATTCAAAGACAATATTTAGTACAAAGCCATAACATATTAGCACCTGTAGAGAAGAACTGAATCGTAAAATTCTACCTGTGGCACCGCTTATAGAGAAGCATTAAAGATGTGAGCCAAATTTCAACATGTTCTTCAGGTAAGATATGCGACTACAATTAATGCATTGTAGTAATTAGCTAAAGATAATCTGAGATTGAAAATAAGACACTTTAATGATCTATTAACGGAACTATATAATGTAGCGTGTAAATCTACAAAATATATAAGAATATATAAGTAATAAACATATTGAGGATCCGTGCATGGACGCCCTGTATTGTTGTTTCAACAATAATGTTTATATCCTCATGTGTTTAAAATAAATTACAATCAGGACTAAATATCAAGTAAATATGCCTCCTAAAATCTGAATTCGTATAAAAATGCTAAAACCAGAAGGTGTGCGTGAAAGTGTATCTGCAACATTAAGAATTCGGTGTACATATATGCATATATATATATATATATATATATATA
>NC_068988.1:17037780-17040633 GCF_001194135.2 Octopus bimaculoides | reverse complement strand
ATGTATATAGACTAAGTTTATACTTTACAATAATATCTACTTTCGGCCATATTAACCTTTATTTCGAGTTTCCTCTGTTTTCAATAGCCTTTCGATTTGCCAACTTCGATCGTTTTGAGGTGCCGTATTTATTTCGAGAAACATACTTCAAAAACATTCAAAATCTTTACTCGATTGTGACATAAATAAATGCATTGCTGTCTTCATTGCAGCTTCCTTACACCAGGCACCATGTATCTTAATGATTCTTCAAATAGCTATACATCTAATATTTATCTCAATTATTGAATACATTCTTTGGAGAGACATGATCCCTTAATTCCACAGAGAAAAATGGAACAGGAAGCTGTTATGCTTATACATGTTCCAAGTTAGTAAACATAAAAGAAATAGCTCATATTGGAAATCGAAACCAATTTTCTAATTCGGATAGCTAAAAATCATGACCCCGGATGCTGGAGATTAACCAACTAAACAATTATAACCATTTCTCGTATGATAATGAAACACATAAATGATGAAAAATATTTCACTGTAATTAATCGAATATAGGGATCAAACATAAACGGATACAAATTGTAATCGAAACTGTTCTACGCACAGCTCATAATTGAATAAGATGAAAAGAATATAATATGAAATATTTAGCGGAATCGAAATACGAACTTATACGCATTAACCAACACTATATAGCAGTATCCACCTATTCAGAGACGACTATGTACTATACATGCTATATTAGAATTATATTAGTTCTTGAAATTTTCACATAATCAGTGACTGGCTATATTTACTGTTGAAAAGACACAGAATATAATCCTGCATTCACAATTAACACCTATTTGGGACTTACTGAATGCATACAATTTTACGCATCAGTATACATCGAAACTTCTCACTGTTGGTAGTCATTTGTAATCAACTGCCACTTTAAATGAAACCTATTCTCCAAACCAGATTCAGGCGAAAGAATTTGAGTAAAATAACATACACTTCTTAAATTTATGTTAAATGAATTCTACGATTGGGAAGGTCATAGAAGCCTAACAAAAGATATAAACCAGATTGTAGAGTACTTTACACTGGAATATTTTTCCGTGTTAAAGCATAAAAACTGGATAAAAAATATTAAAAAAATGGGCATCGAACAGCACCACACAATGCTACATTATCAGCATAACTGGACTACGTGTTTTAAAGGAGAAAAGATATATTAGTTTTGAAGGAAAATAAAATATACATCTGATGATATATCTTCTTATATCTATGTGTTTGATGTGTGTGATTGTGTTTGTAAGGAAGCGTGTTCAGGCAGAGTAAAATTTAATCAGTGTTAGTTATAAAATAAGGAAAGAGCATTTCCAATGATGACTTTGTGAAGTATAAATTTATTGAGTTACACATAGCAGCCTATTGGTTCGAAAACTAATAGCTAGATAGTTAAATTGATATGACTTCGTTATTGATAGATAGGGAGAGCAAGGTGTGAAATTTATAAAGATAATGACAGTTAATAAAGATAGGAAGAAAACTTGCGAAGCATTCAGGCATAAGACTTCACATTTATAGCTATATCGATAATGTAAATGCATATGTATGCACACACACATACACACACACATATACACAGACACACATACACACATACATACACACACACACGTGTGTGTGTGTGTGTATGTATGTATGTATGAATGTATGTATGTATGCATGTGTGTATGTATGTACAATGCTTCTAGGAGAAACAAAAATGTGCTCAATCGGAAACCACTTGTATAAAAAAAATTTTAAAAAAGAGAAAAAAAACTGTGTAAGATCTAATGTTGTTGCATGACCTGCTAAATATAGCAGTGAAATCTTAAAGAAAATCCAAATTACGTTCTTTAAAAATGAAAGACACATTGTATAACAGTGTAAAAGTCATATTTGTTTGTCATGAATAGACGGCCTTTCAATCATGTCTTTCCAGCGTATACAGACACACACACCGCGCATATCTGTTTAAGTGCTTTGAAAAGGAGAGCAAGAAATTTTATAAAGTCAGAAGAAAAATGAAAAAGAAAACAACGCAAGTAAGAAGAGGAAAGTAGACAAAGAAAAGAAGAAAAGAAGACAAAAGAACAAGAAAATAAAACAGAAGACTAAGTAGAAAAAGAATGATAAGGAAGACGAACAAAAAAGATAATATAGAAAGGAAAATAAGCGCAGTGTTAATTTCTTATATTGATGGTTGGAAAGATTCAGATAATGCAGAAAAGTTATATAAATGATTGGCAGATATCAAATAATCTGTATAATACGATAAATAGCGATAGAACTAAACAGCCAGAGAAACAAACATATAGACGTTCACTAATATAGATAAATGGTCGAGTAGATATTTAGATATTAAGTGTGCAATGAACCAATGAACTAGTTATATAAAATGCTATGTACATCTTCCATATTAGTCGTAGATACACACTCAGGAATGTAAACAACCAGGTTCTTTTGAGTGAATGGGTGTGGGAACTTGCGTGTGTGAGTGTTTGTTTGTGTAAGGAGAGAGTGTCGGGCAATTTGAGAGACAGAAGTGTGGATAGAAAATCACATAGATAAAGATATAGGCAGATAGATAGATAGATAGAGAGATAGATAGACAGAGAGATCGACAGGCATACAAAGAGATACAAAAGTTGACTGACTGATATATAAACAAACAAACAAAGAGAGAGACAAACAGCTAGATTGATAAATAGGTAGATAGATAGATAGATAGACAGATAGACAGAGAGCGAGATCCATACATCTTAACATACTAACGCACTTATACATACAATTATGCATATATATATATATATATATATATATATA
>NC_068988.1:17034420-17037284 GCF_001194135.2 Octopus bimaculoides | reverse complement strand
TATATATATATATATATATATATATATGTATGTATGTATGTATGTATGTGTGTGAATAAATATGGAAAAGAAGAGCAATGGTAACTTTCTGTAATTGTTTAGCTAAGTGTCATTCATAATAGTTAGAAATATACAGGGTCCCACTTAATAAAGGATTAAGTATGATCATGTTGTTGTCGCTATCGTTTAGCCCCGGCTGGGCCACGTCTGACAGAACAGACCTCTGATCACATTTATTCTTACCGTGAGATCTTATTCCTTTATTTTGTGTTTAGAATTATATTGTTTGATATATCCCTTTGTTCTTTAATACAGTAGTAGCTATTCAGGGTTGTTTGGCAGCTCTTTCTAGAAGGGCCAACAACCGACTAAGAGCTCCCTCGTCTGTCCAAATTAGTGTACATTATTACATTGTGAGTATATGCCTGTGTATGCGTCCGTATGTGTACGTTTGTTTGCGTGCATATATCTGTGTGAGCATGTGTATACGTCTATATCTCTATGTATATGTGTTCTGTAGGAAGAATATTAAGAAAGCCTCACACAATATAACACACACACAATTAACAAAAGAAACTAATTACACTCACCTATCATTCACAGGGAGCATCATCTTGAAAGGTTTATGTTGTTATTGTTGTTAAATAAGAAGATACGCGCAACAGTTGTTTGTTGGTTAGGGGCAAATGTTTAGTAACCAGCTCATGGGTGTATAGATGTTTTTGTTGTGGAAGATGATGTTCGTGTTGATGATGTTACTGTAGTTTTTACTGCAACCGATGATGTTGATGTTTCTGTTGTTGTCCCTACTACTGCTACTATTACTGCATGTTGAATAACTCATAATTATCTTTCATAATCTTACTTTTTATTTCGATATCTATGCTTAATACATAACTTGAAACGAATTGTTATTTTGTCAAATGAATATATACTTAATCTTTACTTGAAGACGATTTATATTTATTACTCCATATATTTCTCTAAATGTAGCTGGAGTTTTGATTTGAGGATATATGATGCGGATATTTTTTTTTTAGTTCATGTATATGTATGTATATGTATATATTACAATACTTAACTATCTAAAGGAATGTTCCTCTGGTAGAATGAAAATGAATAACTGTATAACATACTAGATCAATGCCTATCGATATAGATATATGCAAACGTTATAGATGGATAGATTCGATATAGATTATATAAACCTGGTGAACATACACACACACATTCACGCAGTGTGACACACACACATATGTGGATGTATGTATATGTATATATATGTACGCATGTGGCAATAGATAGATAGATAGATAGATAGATAGATAGATAGATAGATAGATAGATAGATAGATAGATAGATAGATAGATAAATTGGGTTTAGTGTAACGAATTAATGTATTCGGTACTTTAACGGTTATATTAAATTTTGGTAGAAATAACTAATTATATAGTAAATTATATATGAAGAGCTATAACATCCGTGATTAATAGTGAAACTTAATGGTGATAACAAAAATTGTAAAAATCCAATCAATAATGTTTCTAGGAATAACAAAAACAAAAAAAACAAATAGAATTAATCAAGCAACGATATTTGGAAAGGTTATGGTTTAGATTTTGTTTTATGAAAAGATTGGTTGTCGTCATGAGATTTTTACCTGCCTGTAACATTTACACACGTGAACGCTGTCAACATTATGCATCCTGTAGACTCACACACACATACTCTTTCAAACACCAAATTCATTCATACTTTCTCAGACATGTATCCACATATGTATGTGTATATAAATATCCATTCCTTGTTATACGTATATGCACACATGTAGAGACGAGAGTAATTGGATAAATGAGAAAGCTAGAAATGATATATTCATTAATAGATTAGTATAGCTCACATCTATGTGTTGCTTGTGATTGTGTCGTTTCTTTGAACACGTGTTCAATGACAAGCTTGAGACAGGGTATGTAGGAAAGAAAACACGTGTGTAAATGGACATAGTGGGAAGTTAAAGGAGTAATTACGAGACCGTTTAAGGATTGAAGACGAAAAAATAAAATCAACTTAAGAGAATAAAAGAAAATGCAAACAAATAAACAACTCAAACAAATTAGATTACGCAATTTAATTACAAACAAAGAGTGGTACAAACAATAAAATTAACTTTCGGTTTGAACCACAATATTGACCTTTCTGTTGAATATAAAATGGAGATAAATAATAAGGTATTGGTGTGTATATTTGCAATTATTATTATTATTATTACTATTATTATTTTATTAATATATATAAATATATGTATAGTGATATTGTAGTTAAATCTATGTAATTGAAGATGAATGTACAGTTATTGATTCATTCATACTATCCAACAGACACACTATAACATTTGTATACATCTACCTGTTATATATATATATATATCGGTTGATAAAAAATTACATTTTGTTTCATATATATATATATATATATATATACAAATACATAAATATATTTATAACTACATCTGCGTGCATATATTTATGTACAGGCATTTAAATTGTGTTCATTTAAAATTTGTTGAGAACTTCGATGAACGATTCTGTTTAAAATCGATAAAAATGTGTGTATACGTCTGTGTATAACTGAGTGTGTGCTTGTGATCAAAGAATATGAATGAAATTATAAACACAACAAGGTGAGTGTGTACTTATTTAAATCTGTGAACATGTGTGTGCCTGTGTGTAGTAATAGAAGACATCGAGTTTTGACAGGTATCTAACAAACATTTTCATTTTAGAAAAATGGAATATAAAATCAATAACGAGAAAAATTAAGATATATTGTATGTTATCTATGTAATTATGTACATATACATATA
>NC_068988.1:17028394-17031238 GCF_001194135.2 Octopus bimaculoides | reverse complement strand
TATATATATATATATATATATATATATATATATACACGTATACGTATGTAAAACATGCTTAAATATATTCATATATATGCATATAGATATGTGTGCGCCTGTGTTTTTTATATATCATCACGTGTAAATTATGACTATTTTCATTCCGATGCCCAAATATATTATAACATGGTTTCATTAGAAATGTTCCCATCCTCACATCTCTCACTCTTTCAGTCACTCACTCAGTCAGTCACTCATTCACTCATTCTCTCTCTCTCTCTCTCACCCTACCTCTGTGATATTTAGTGATAGAATTCGTGATGTAGTAAACCATAACATGATACGTCCTGATAATTATTTCTTTTCTAATGACGAACGTTATCAAATTTGAGAAAAAATAATAGTGAGACAACCCTTAAATAATATACATTAGAGAAACTTGCATTAATTTAATTTTTAATAGATCGGTGACATTTCACCGAATCACATTACTTAGTCAGGAATAGTTTATGGTAGTTGCTCAGAGATTTATGGGGATGGTTTCTTAATCAAAGCAGAGTAGAGTGTATAGTCAGAACTATATTTTTTTTAAACGAATGCAAGAGGTTTAACGCATATAGCTGCTTCATGAAATCAATGCAGTAACCTGCATGATCACATATTTGGTGTGTTAAGAAAAAAATTGTTATTAAATAAGGTTGCATGTTCGTGATTGAAATCATAAATATTAAAATGACTATTTGGAAATGTGATTGAGAACAAATGCTAATTAATATAATATATATCTCTATAGTATATTTCCTTCAGAAGTCCTCTGTTCGGTCACGGTAATTTATTGTTATATTAACCATGCCGTGTTGTTTAGACGACGATATATTCTTTATGTCTAACAACAACGTAGATATTTGATTAAAACAAAACAGTGACACAAGGAGGAGAATGTCATTTTACATTTCTCAAGAATATATCAATGAGGTTTATTACTGTGGAAACAGATTCATTACTTATTAGTGTTCAGCTGAAGTGCTACTTTGGTCACCTTTTATAACTACAGTGACATTGCATTGACTCAAAATTCTTTTCAAAATGTTAGTTTGTTGCTGCTCAGATTTTTCTGATACTTGTAACAGATACTGCAATCAGACTTGTATGTGTGTACATATACGTGAGTGTTTGTATGTGTGTATATTTGCGTGTTCGAAAGGCCCAATATCATCCATGAGAAAACTGTCCATGGACATGAAAGTTCACCAAAGACCATCAGAACTGCTGTACACACTGATTTACAGTTGGAGGCCATATGGGAGGATACTGAGACACATATTTCCCTATGCAATAAAGTCCAGAATTCATGAAAAGCCACAATAAGTCTTGCGGTACCTGAAGCACAACGGACAAACCGTGAAAATCATTTTAGATGAAAAATCTTTACCGTTGATGTTGTTTTAAGCCATCACAATGATCGATACATTGCTGAAGTAAAGGGAGTCTTTAGGACCAAGCACCCAGCTCAAGTCATGGTACTCGGAGTCGTGGCAACTGACGGAAAGAAAATGACTCTCCAGTTTTTCTAGTCTGGGTAAAAGTTGCGGGCTGAAGTTTATTATAAAGTCCTGCAGTATGAGGTTTTGCCTTGGTTGAAGTTCAACTAACCCAACGGTTATTATGTGAGGAAAAAGATGGTGGTCCTGCTCATGCGGTGAAGAAAGTGCAGAAATTCTGCGAAGAAAACTTCCTCGACTTTTGGCTTGCCAAATTCTGGCCATCCTCCAGCTCAGAAGCTCGGACTTGATCCCCTGGACTATGCCGTATTGGGCAAATTGGGACATTCTACCAACAGAAGTTTACGTTCAAGTGCTGATCATCTTAAGCAAGTCCTGAGGGAAGAGTGGGAGAACATGTCTGATTACTTTATCATGAAGAGTTGTCACACCTTCAGACGATGTGTAAAGGTGGACTTATTGATTAAATTGTCTTTTTATACCCCTATAAAATTGTGTTAAAATTATATTTATATCAGGTTGCTGTAAAATAAAGAATTTAGTGAATTATCTATTATTTTTCAAGATTTGGTTCCCCACTATATATATATATATATATATATATACGGATACAACTGGACATTCCGACATTCGAGAATAATATGTTGAATTGTATTGGGGGAAAGTAGAGCATACGTTAAACATTATAGGTCAATTTCCTCGACCCCAGGCATGATAAAAGTTATGAAACAAATTGCTAGAGGGAAACATGCAATGAAAGACTTGGGGATGGGTATATGCAATGACGCATTTTATATGCACTTTACCAAGATGTCAGCAAAGTACAGACAGCCGGCAGGATGGATACTGAGGTCCTGCAAGACAGGAGACTAGGAAATCATTTCGACTCTATGGAGAACCTTTGTTCTCGACTACGTGGTCTACTGCTCCCAAATATGGTTACAACATAGTGCCAGATTAACTGCTGAGCTTAAAGCAGTCCAACGCTACCACACAAAAAGAGGATGTCTAGTTCCTTTTTGAAAACATTTACTTCCACCTTATACAGATTTCTGAATTTTTGTGGCAGGGCTTTGAAGAGTATTCAGCCTTTGAACACTAGACATCCACTTCGCCACAATATCAGATGAACCAACAGCCCGACACGAGGTGTAGACGAGGACGGTGGAATGAAACTCCCTTATACACCAAATAGGCAAAAGCTGGGACAAAGGCACATACGCGAGTGGTGGTGGGAAACACCCCAGACAGAGGAAACCAAATTTTCCCCATCATGACTGCAGCCGCATGGCTGAAACAAGTAAAAGAATAAAAGAACACATACCTATATATATCTATATATATATATATATATATATAT
>NC_068988.1:17027244-17028290 GCF_001194135.2 Octopus bimaculoides | reverse complement strand
TATATATATACACACATATATGCGTGTGTGTGTGTGTGTGTGTGTGTGTGTGTGTGTGTGTGCATGTATTCATATCTTTTTATATGTAAAAGCATTGGTAAATGCGTGTAAAAATACCCGTGACTGTGTATAAACACGTATGTCCTAGCTACAAATCTAAGCCAAAGCAGCTATTTCCTGCTTACTGGAAATTAAAAGTGACTCTGATTAAAGCCGGATTAAACAATGACGAAAAGTCGATAATACAAATAAACAATTAAAATCCACATTTCCAGATTATTGTAAAAATGTAGATTGCCTGAATTAGCTTGTCTATATGGATGATAAAAAATTTAATGCATATTAAGAACATTTTTCAATATTAGGCATTCGAGTCTTGTTTATGCTAACTAGGATAGGTAAAGATATTTGAATTTTGTAAACCAGGAATAGTTCCTACTAGAACAAAAGCGTATCCCTGAGCATTTACAATATTCAGCATTTGCATTTTAAAGTAGATATTTTTATAGAAGTCTCGATTTCTTTTTCGATGAAAGAAACCGCTTTTTGTAATATAGTAAGCAACTGACATGTTAATAAAATATATACTACACTAGATAAAACATCTAATTATGCGTCAGAGTAGACGTTAGGCAATGAGTAATGTCAAAGAGTATGATAAAAACTGATTGTGTTAAAAGAGAAACAAACAATTAGATGTTATTTTCTCCAATATTCTAGCATATATATATATATATATATATATATATATATATATTATAAATTAACTACCAACAAAAATAATTGGTAAGCTAACTTAAATAAACATCATCACCAAAATAGCAGAAAAACGACAGTGAAGGTATGCAGACTCTTCAAGAATCGATCCTTTTCGTTATATTAATAATAATAAAGGAGTTACGACGCAAAAACATATAAATTCAAAATTGTGAAATTTTTTCGCCATGAACGGTTTGTGTTTTTAAACGGAGTGTATTTTTTCTGATGTTATATTTATTCCTGAATGATGTGTAAAGAAATTTTGATTTAAGCATCTTAATGAATTC
>NC_068988.1:17023776-17027038 GCF_001194135.2 Octopus bimaculoides | reverse complement strand
ATATATATATATATATATATATATATATATATATTTGATGCTGCTATCAAATGTATTGAAGAACTAAATGTATGTGGGTCATATCTTCGGTGTTAACTTCACAAAGTTTACATCAGTTGTGATAATATCCGCTGGGCAGCTAATTTTCACAACCATTCATCACTATTCCTTTTGTGCATCAGGTATTTGGTTCATATTTCCTGTTCCCGGATTGCAAATACATATCCTTGAAAGTGGGAGGTAGTAATCCGGCAATTCATCCATACTAACATATCCGTGCATAGTCTTTTGTTCATATATGCTCATCCTTACATCTGATGATAAGTTGCGGTACAGTCGCACAACTTCTTTGGGCATATATTTAAAGTTATCAGGCAAGGAATGTTCATTAAAGAGCTGCCTTCTAAGCCTTATGATGTTACCAGCTTCATGTATGCAAACTTAGTCAAGGGATGCACTTCGACACCTGGCGGTTAAAATATTTTGCCGAAGGGATATGATACGACATTCAAAGGTACTTTCGATCGATATTAAGCCTCAGTAGCCGTTTTCGTTTTAGGTAGAAACGCTCTACGTCACTATTTATGTGGAAATTATGTGTGCTGGTTAGTATTTTACTTGTCTTCACATCAATGCCTCGGATGCCATCAAGCGTCCAATCGAGCCCCCCCAAATGCTGGTATGAGTACTGCACTGCAAACGCCCTTGGGACCACTGTTCTATTGAATGCAAAGAGATGTGAGGTTCAAAGTTTCTCCATTCTGTTGTAATATTCTTTAGTGACATGTGTTTTCTGACAGGGGCCATTGAAAGATATGTTTTCATCCACTCATAGACACCTGTAACATTCCTCATCAGATATACGGGAAGGAGTCAAGTTAATCATGGAAATGATGCTAATCTGATTTACAGTTTTCCTCCTTTCCACAACTATAGAACATCATTTATCCTGACAAAAATCCAACCTTATTTCCTTCGAAAATGTAACAAGCTGAAGGCTATTTTTCATCTTGTGCATATTCTTTGCATAACGTTTCAAGTCATCCACAAAGAAACAGTCAGTAATTTTGGTATTTGTGTGTACGTAGGTATGTTCTTATTCAGTTTTATTTCAAGTTTTCTTGCCAATACAGAAAGAGCCCGTTTCTAACCTATATCCAGGGCTCCTTCATTGGAATTTCACCAACATCAACGTGGTCAATTTGTATGTATGTATGTATGTATGTATGTATGTATGTATGTACAGAATTGCATGTTCAGTTTTATATAGTTATTGTCATGCGTATAGTTGTATGTCTAAAAATGCTCATATCTACTTAAGTGATAAACTTCTAGATAGATTATTTACATCATTTACATTTGACGGATATTTATCCTCATTTTGTTTGTTGCTAACACAACGTTTCAGCTTACATACCCTCCAGTCTTCTTCAGGTGTCTTGGAAAAATTTCGAACCTGGGGTCTCATTCCTAAGGTATTTTTTGATGTTGTTATTATTATTATTATTATTATTATTATTATTATTATTATTATTATTATTATTATTATTATTATTCAGGTCACTGCCCGGAATCGAACTCGGAATATTGGGGTTAGTAGCCCGCGCTCTTAAACCACTGACCACATGCACGTTCGATTCCAGGCAGTGACCTCAATAATAATAATAATGATAATAATAATAATAATAATAATAATAATAATAATAATAATAATAATAATAATAATAATAATAATAGGCCAGATATGGTTGTCAGAGATCACGAAGAGAAAAATGCTTTCTAATTGATGTATCGAAACCAGCAGATGAGAACTTTTCTTAAAAAGAAAAGGAGAAACATTCAAAATACAAAGACCTGGAAATGGAGGTAACTTGAATGTGGAATCTAAAAACAGAAACAATTCCTATCATAGTAGGTGCCTTAGGTATAATAAGAACATATTCAGACAAATACGTAACAAAAACACCAGGACTTACAAGTATATATAACATACAGAAAATTGCACTTCTGGGCACTGCACACATCCTATGCAAAACATTTTCAATACAGTAACCATTAGAGCATCACAGCAAACCACAGCACATACCCAAGGCACACTGAGCTGCGCTCGGTAGTGAATTGAAAGCACGCTATATAAATAAAATTACTGCATAATAATAATATTAATAACAACAACAATAACATCGAAAAATACATTAGGAATGTGAACCCAGGTTCGAAATTTTCCCAAGACACCTTAGGAATGCTGGAGGGTATATAAGCCGTAAAATGTAAATAATGTACATAATTCCTCATCTCTAAAATATAGAACTGTATTTTCTAGAAAGATTTTGAAATGTTTACAGTTCAAGTGATGGCGTGGATCTGTAATCTTAGAGGCACCTTTCTCCTTTCTTGTTTTGAGAAGATTATTTTTTCTAGATCGGTATTTAGGCAGTGTGTTACGTGCCTCAGTGCCCCGATAATTGCGAGTATAAATCTGATTTTGTAATCTGGACAGGGTAACTACATATTTCCCGGCCTAGTCATTTGCTTTTTCAATAATCTTTATCTGACATA
Organism: Octopus bimaculoides; assembly: GCF_001194135.2. Classification (NCBI taxonomy): domain Eukaryota; kingdom Metazoa; phylum Mollusca; class Cephalopoda; order Octopoda; family Octopodidae; genus Octopus; species Octopus bimaculoides. Next base: position 17,024,479 of record NC_068988.1, on the reverse strand, counting down.
CTGATATAAATGTTTCTCCTGTATTAATTCCTAACAATGGTTGAACGATATTCTACGCCACAACTTTGACTATGATTATATGACTTTTCAGGGTATCATTTACTCTCCTTCCCTTAACTTGTTCTTCTAGTTTACAATACTGACTGTTTCCCTTGCATTCTTGAGACTTCTACTTCTTCATACACTTTCAGATATGTTTGTTTTATATTAGAATATGCACATGTGTAAAATCAGTGTATTGGAAACGACGAACCTAATATACCTGCATGAATATTAACTAAGTCCATTGTTCCTTGTTTGTTATATATGAGCGTGTGTTATTTTTTCTGTGTAGGTGTTTTAGTGTGTGTCTGTGTGTGTATGTGTGTGTTAATGAGTGAGTGTGTGCGTGTGTGCGTAAGCGTACGTGCATTTGACTACTACACTTCTACAATACTCCGAAATAGATCATGTAAAGTTGAGCATCTGTCCATTCAGTCATATTGGTGGATTAGTAAACAGGCAGCTACACAAGAGTACCTGACATATACTATATAATTATAACTTGTTCACTCCCAAAACCCTGGATCTAATTTCAGTTTTCATATATTTCAATAATTTGCGTGGATATTTTCAGTAACTGTGCAGAAGTTAGTTTCATTGGAGAAAGTTGGAGAAACTTTAACTTACAACCACACTTATATATATATATATATATATATAT
>NC_068988.1:17022289-17022607 GCF_001194135.2 Octopus bimaculoides | reverse complement strand
TATATATATATATATATATATATATATATATATATCCTTGCCTTCGAAACGCGGAGTAGATGGAACGGGGACAACTGAAGAAGAGAATAGTTCTTTATGTTGCATGTCTCGTTTCTCTGCTTTTTTTTCGTTGTTCGAAAAATAGTTCGTTTCTGTCTTCGTCTTTGTGTTTTTGTTTCTCATTGTGTTTAACGTTTTTTTTGTGATGTCCTGTACCCATATATGCATGTATGTATACATATAGATGTAGGTATGTACATATATGTATGGATATATGCATATATTTATATATGATTTATGCTATATATATATATATAT
>NC_068988.1:17019174-17021590 GCF_001194135.2 Octopus bimaculoides | reverse complement strand
TATATATATATATATATATGGATAAATTAAGAAATGGAGTCATGGAGTCAAACACAGGTGTTGCTCAAATCATGTATACTTCTAACGTATGTTTCGAAAAACATTGAAATTATTCTGGAGGAAAAAAATGATGTAAAACAATAAAATTACCTCGTCAGGGAGGTAAAGGAACAAAACAAATCAATAAGCTATTTTAACCGAATGTGATTACCGCATACGTAAGCATGTGATGTAAGGACAACTCTAGCAAGTTATTTTTTAAGAAACCGTTAATAGATTTAACGTCAAATGTAAATAAGAGAAATAGAAGGAGGAGAAAGAAAGAAATTAGGAATGGAAAAATATAATGTGATAGATGAATGGTAATAAAGTTTTAAAGCGTGCAAATAGATATATGTAATGGAAATGAAATGTACGAAGAAAGTTAATGTCGAATTTTATAGATTGCTAAAAATTACATATTGTAACTAAAATTATGCTTTTGCCATTGTTTACAACGATAAACGCGTTTACAAGAGAATTCTTCGAGAAAAGCATGAAAAATAGCTCTTCGTTACAGATTTGCCTTTGTCATATGGGAAAGACCTGAATGGAATTTTCCATTCCAAAACGTATTGTTTCTTATATCCCTTTAGACCCAAATTAATTTATTAAGCCCAGTATTGTTGCGTTTATTGATATGTCTAAATGGATAATAATGGTGAAATATTCTTTTCGAAAACTGGGACGACGAGCTACCTATATAAAAAAAGACATCAGAACCAGAAGTAATTGTACAATGAGAAACAGAGTTTCTACTCCTGCTAAGGAAACGAATTCGATTCAAATGTATATCAGAAATTTTAATATTGTTGATATTACCGTTCAAAGGATGGTTAGCGTCAATAATATCACCGTTATTATTTTCATTAAGTGGATTTGTATTTACTAATTTATGGTTATGTGAAGAAATGATTTGTGATGGGTTTTTGGTGTTTGAAGAATTCATCCTAATTCGGTGTGAATTGATATTCGACTTCTGACTGACTTCTTACATTTCATTTCCACTACATATATCTATGTCGACGTTTTAAAGCTTTATTCCTATTCATCTATCACGTTATATTTTTCAACTCTCAATTCTCTGTTAATTTATTTCTTTCTCCTCCTTCTCATGCTCTAATTTACCTTTGACGTTAAATCTATTGGTGTCTTTTTTAATAACTTGCTAGTATTCTATTAACAACATATACTTCCATACGCGGTAATCACATACGGTTAAAATAGCTTATTGATATGTTTTGTTCCTTTTTTTGCCCCTGTCGAGATGATTGTATTGCTTTATGTCAGTTTTATTCCAACCGGAATAATCTCAATGCTTTTTACGAAACATATGTTGGAAGTATAAATGATTTGAATAACAGCTGCGCTCGACTCCATTTCTTGATTTATCTATGTTATACAAAAACATTTTACTTAACCCTTGAATATATACCTTTATAAGTGGGCTGTAATATCGTTGGTACTTATTTGAATTATTGCTACACTGGTAACTATTTATTTGTTTTATCCTTCTCATTCGTACACATTGGAAAAATATAGATAGATAGATAGGTAGATAGATAGATAGATAGCAAGATGGAAAGAACAGATTTTAACCAAAAAGTACATGAATTGGTAACAACTGTTAATTGTTGCGTACTCCACATACTATTATATAAATATTATATAAATATAATATAAATAATTGTGATCGAGCAGTAACTGTCTTGACGTACGTCATCAGGAGAGTTGCTTTGAGAGCACCACTAGTCACGTCCAGTTCCCGATCCCATAATCGGTAAGTGGGCGTGATTCTTTTCAAAGCCACCAGCCTGAGGAAGTGCGTGTTGTGTGTCTAGCCACTACTTCATCATAGTAATTCATGTAATGTTTATATTATGGCATGATATGGAAACACAGCATCAAACAGCAATTACCAATGCACAGATGAAGTTGATGTGGGTTGCAATTTAACGCCTGCTCATTCTGTCTTATTATTTTATATATCAAAATAAGTTTTCATATCAAATGAATTTCTGCATGTGAATCCAATAAAAGCGTAATCCTCTTGTATGATGGCATATGGTACTCGACACCATATAGGACTTTGAATTGCAAGTTGTGAGTGTATTACCCAGAATATATTACGTGTGTTTGTTTGTGTGTGTGTGTTTGTGTGTGTATGTATGTGTGTGTGTTTGTGTGCGTGCGTGTATGTGTGCGCGTGTTAAATTCTTAGTACAACGGAATATACACTGCATGAATGAATAAGCTAATTCAAGCTCAAGGTCTCAAGTATTTGAAGTGAAACTTGGCGGGTTATGCGTTATATGAACTGGTGTTTTAACTGTTATGCTATTTACACTGAAATAAAAAAACACACACACGTATATGT
>NC_068988.1:17016371-17018853 GCF_001194135.2 Octopus bimaculoides | reverse complement strand
GTGTGTGTGTGTGTGTGTGTGTGTGTGTGTGTCGGTGTGTGTCGGTGTTTGTTCCTATGTATATCATGAATGATTGATTGACCTATACTTGGATGAGAAACTGATATACACTGGAGGATTTTCTCTGAGGTTTGGGTGTAAATATCGAGAAAGTATCTCTGTTGAGTATTTGAGTATAGAATAATCCGAGCGAGAAAGATAGACAGACATGCAGGCAGGCAGGCAGGCAAGAGCGCGTGTATCATGTAGAGCCAAGAATATATGATTGAAGTGTTGTGTTCAATGCCAAAAGACAAGGCCGATAATAACATACTACGATAGATCGAAAACATTGAAATGGTTAATAGTAAAAAGATAACATAAAAGAAATAATTCAATGAAATAAGTGAAGAAAGACAAGACTAAGTATAAATATATATCAAGGAGAAATGGGGAAATAAATCCATAAAGAGCATCTCTTGATAAAAAAGAAAATACAATGATCGTAATAAAAACAAGCATTGCAAGAGAACAAAATCATGACAGAGATGTAGGTATGTGTATCTTCCGCAATATTTCCGCCCTGTCAACTGTGGAGACTGTTCTTAGCTTCTGAGGCAACCATTTTCAGTCAAACATCTCAGACTTACGAAGTAATCGAAATACGGGAGCTGAATCTATTCGACTGTAATTGAACGCACACCATGGGCAAACATTTACACACGCTCAGATATATACAGATTTGTATGCATGAAAATATATAAAAAGGAGATATTTACATAAACACAAGTATATATATATATATATATATATATATGTGCCTATCCATATAAATATGTACCGCATATATATATATATATATATATATATATATATATAGGATATATCCCATTATATACATGCATACCTATTTATGCATCTTTATACATCCACTATCCTATATACACAAATATGTATATGTATATATTTACATACAGAGCAGAGATAGATATATCAGAGATAGATACGTAAATAGACAGAGACAGTCAGACAGACGGAGCGACAGACGGGAAACAAATAGTTGGTAGATAGATAGATAGATAGATAGATAGATAGATAGATAGATAGATAGATAGATAGATAGATAGATAGACAGGGAAGTAGGTAAATAGCTAGCTGAGTAGAAAGACAGACATACATAAATAGATATATAGATAGGTATATATTCCTTCATTTCTCATAACACATTGATGACGTAATTTTGTTGAAAATAGCTACACACATCCATTTATTAATCTCTATCCTACCCTCTCCGTTTCTGCATTATACTGTGTATCCATTTATCTCACCACCAAGGTAATTCATCCCCTCTCCTTCACCCCTCCCCCTTTCTCTGTGTCTGTCTCTCTTTGTCTCCCTAGTTGTCTATTTGCCTCTATCTATCTCTCTATCTCTCTCCCTCTCTCTCTTTCAGCATATTTTAATTTTGAAGAATCTAATATTCAATGTATTTCCAATTAAATATTACTTTTATATTTGTGGCATGAAATGGAACATCAGTAACTTATGATTACCGTCTCATATGACCTATTTACAACTCAAACTTGATGTTATAATTAACATATTACTTCATATTTTCTTACAGACAAAAATAATAAATCGTAAATGGTACATTTCTCAATCCTGGCGCTGTACTAGCAATTATCGTTGGTTAGGATTAATACATACACGATAAATTTACAATATTCATGTATGTAGTATATTCGTATGAGGATGTATAAAATCTGGGCATGCATGTCTCATATGTGCGTTATGTAATCAAGTGTGTGGATCAATTCCTGGAGAGTTGAGATCCATCTAAATCAAATCCAGGTCTTTGGCACTTTCTTTAGAGATCAGGTATATCCCATGTTAAAATTTCTGTTTGGTACCAATATTTTAAAGTATAGTATCCCAATATATATCCCCAGACATCTCAACTAACAGGTTTACATGCTTTAATGAATTGAGTTATTATACACACTGGATGTGTACATACATGCATTTATACATACGCAGACACCCACTCACTAAATACCCATGTATGTCTGTACATACATACATACATACAGACAGACAGACGGACGGGCAGATTATATGATTGATAGATATCGATGTACTTGTGTTTCTACTTGTCTTTGTAATGTTACTTTATCATTAATCTGACATTGCATTTCATCCTTTCGGGGCCTATAAAATAATCGTCCGTGAAATACTGGGGTCGATGTAATCGACTCGTCCCCCACTGAAAATTTCAAGTGTTGTGCCAATAGTAGAAAGGATTAACCTGTATCACTGAATATAAAATAAACATTTTTCACGATACCAGATCTTAAATAGTCACTGTGCATAAATAATTTATTAACCATGTATTAAAGCCCAATGCTTCAACAGAACATGGCCTACACACACACACACGCACACGCACACACACACACACACACACACAAATACGCACACACACACACATATATATATATATATA
>NC_068988.1:17015060-17016036 GCF_001194135.2 Octopus bimaculoides | reverse complement strand
TATATATATACAGGGCTGGCCAAAAGTCACTCGATGGTAAATCAAAATTCCATAAATGCTATTTGTAATTCTGTATTGACTCGAATGGAAAAATGTGTCAGTCAAGAAGGACTTCAGCTTGAAGCATGTCCATGATGTTTCATATTTAGATGCTTTTATGAAATTCATTCAGATGTTGAGCATAAAAAAATCTTGGAATTAAATGGATTTGATTTACTGTCAGGTAACCTTTGGCCACCCCTGTACATATATATCATCGTGTCCAGTATGTTCATTTAAAAGGTTTGACAATGATTAGACTCACCAAAAGGCACTTATTTTTTTTTTTACTAGCGAAATATAATTCTATAAACATAACGTATATTCCGACACATTAGTAATTGGCTTCTGATACTCCATCTATCCTACTTCTTAGAAATAGGCATCAAGCAGAAAAGAAATATTCTATCCGCCCTTTGTAAAAGCAGTTCAACTCCAAATACAGAACTAACCACAAAAAGGAAAACAAATGTAGCCCACTTAGTAAAACGTACTTGAAATCAAAATGTATAAACCCTGCTTTTAACTGTTTATTCAAATTAAAATCAAACTGTCATTAAAAGTACTTTCTCGCGATTTACCCGGACAAACATTCGTGTTCGTCTCATTACCCTGATTCGTACCTACATCAGCGACGATGGACATTCTATACTAGCGTCTAGATATTAAAAAAATACAAAAATAGTTCGTATTAACATCATGTCCGACTTCCGACTACTAACCGCATCGATCGATTACTGACCTAATTGTATATAGATTTTATTAGATAATTCGAACTATTGCTGTTAAATTTGCACTATATGTGCTAAGCGCAATCTATCTCAAAAGACCGGAAAACGAACAAATATATCTCTTGTTGATTTTCTTTGGAACTGCCTCCAACACAGCAACACTGCAGCTTTGCTTTTGCGGCTAATGTATATATATATATATATAT
>NC_068988.1:17012876-17013852 GCF_001194135.2 Octopus bimaculoides | reverse complement strand
TGTATGTAATATAATTTTAATCTTCGGATTTTTTAATATGCTAGACCATTGGTTTTAGTTGATCAATATCAATTTCTACCCTTATCAATAAATTTTAAATATATATATATATATATATATATATATATATATACACACATATCTGCATATATATGTGTGTGAATGTATGTAAGTATACATTTGTGTATGTGTGTGTGTTTCTCAATATATTTATGATTTTATGAATGTATGTATATACTCTTCTACATATATGGTTTTACATATATCGGAAATGTAGAGGGCGTACATGACAAAGGACTTGTGCCACTTCTGAACTTTCTCGTACATCTTTTATTAAAATGAATTTAGAATCAACAAAGGACCAAAATAGATATACAGAAACATTTTGCTCAGATTTTTATGGGCAAATCGCAAAAAGAAACTACGTTTAATAAAACAGAAAATACATTAGCGGAAGCAAAATATTACTTAATTATTAAAACTGCTACAATGCTTTTGTTTTTTTTTATTTATTTATTTTCATGATCAAATCTGTAGAATTATTCATCTTACAAAGACTCCAAATTTGAAAAGTAGTAACGTTATATTTAGAAACTGGAACACTAATCATAATAATGTTTCAAGTTTTGGCAGAAATCCTGCAAGTTAACGAGAGTGGGTTAGTTGATTAAATTGACCCACAGAACTAAACTGGTAATTTATTTTATAGACCACGTAATGGTAGGGTTTGAACTCGGTACATGAGCTTTCGCAAATTATTTTTCCACTGCGCTATAGATGTAAATAATAATAATAATAATAATAATAATAATAATAATAATAATAATAATAATAATAATAATAATAATAATAATAATAATAATAATTGCACTACTGGGTACTGCACACATTCTACGCAAAACACTTTCAATACAGTAAACATAAGAGCACCACAGCAAACCAGAGCACATACCCAAGGCGCACAGAGATGCGCTCG
>NC_068988.1:17000592-17011206 GCF_001194135.2 Octopus bimaculoides | reverse complement strand
AGGTGCCTTAGGTATAATAAAAAAATATTCAGACAAATACATAACAAAAATACCAGGACTTACAAATAGATATAACATACCTAAAATTGCACTACTGGGTACTGCACACATTCTACGCAAAACACTTTCAATACAGTAAGCATAAGAGCACCACAGCAAACCACAGCACATACCCAAGGCGCACAGAGCTGCGCTCGGTAGTGAAGTGAAAGCACGTTATAAAAATAAAACTACTGAATAATAATAATAATAATAATAATAATAATAATAATAATAATAATAATAAACATTTCTACTATAGCTACGCGTTCTGAAATCTTGTAAAGGGGATTATTCGATTTCATCACCCTCACAGTTCAACTGGTTCTAGTGTGCTCACCTCGAAAGGACAAAAGACAAAGTCGAACCCTACGGAATTTGAAATTAGAATTTGAAATACCGCTAAGAATTTCGTCAGCGTGCTAAGAATTCCGCAAGCTCGTTGCCTTAAAAATAACTAATTTTATCAACACAATACTTCAGTGGTACGTTATTTTATGGCATGAAAATTAAAGTCAAAATTATACACACTATATGAATACGTGAAGACGTGTGGCTTATGGCAGGTTTACAGTCATAAGGCTGTGGCTATGAATCTTGGGCTGAGCAGAATATTGTTTTCTCGGGTAAAGCACATTATTTCGCCTTGCTTGAGCCTGTTCAGCACTGGCCGAGTGGCAGTGCAGGTCTGTTTCCAAGAAGTGTTCATCTTCACGATGTTTCGCGGGGAAAAGGTTAGGGAATAAAGTTATAAGCTACTGCTTGCTTGTGTGTGGCTTCTAAGCTTCCATAAGGTAATATGACACAGGTTTCAGTCAAGAGGAATGCATTTTAATAACCAGATAGCGAAATCTACCCAACCTGCTCAATTTTAGCTTCACATCCAGAAGAAATATACCTAATCATTCGTGTTAGTCTCGCTACTGTTACTCCACTTTTACTTGATTTTCAACTTCAGGTTCTTTCTAAGTGGAACGTGAAAACATCGAAGTGAGCGAGGCCAAATGCCAAAATATCCGTGTCCAGCCTTTTCAGTGTCATCAATTGCGCAACCTGTTTTGTCGCACAAGAAGGAAAACTCTCTGCCCTTTCGCATTAACCGATTAACAGCAAATATTTCAACAGCGTCCACCCAACAAATTTCTACTGGATAGAGACAGGAAGCTTGCTCTTCATTTAGAGGGGAGTGGTGATCCAAAATTCAGGATAGTCTTGGCTGAAAGCCAGACAATAGGCTCGACTGTTCTAACAAATAATGTTCTCTTTCAGACAAGCCCTAAATCAGCAATGTATGAGCATTTCATGAAAATGCGTAGGATTACTTCGTCACTCTATGTGTACGTCTAAAAGGTTTGGTTGATAAGAGATTGGTACTCCCATAGCTGCAAATTTTAATCGGAACATGAAACGTCTGTAGCACAAGGATATTTATAAATTAATAAAGTTGAAAGCACTCATGGAAAAAAAAAAGAAACTGATCCTATTTTATATATATAACCTATATAAAATATATTTATGTTTTCATGTAGCAAACATGTGATATCTTGACACTTAGTCACCTCAAGCTAAAAGTGCTAAAACACTTTTTTTCTGTTAACAAACACGTTGAATAACTGCCAATCATCGGAGAAAATATTTAGAAAAAAACTACAAAATTGTTCAAATGCAGTCGTAACAAAGTGTCTGATTTAAAATCTACGTGTGATTTTGAAAATGCGAATCAAGTTTAGAAATGATGTTCGACTATTAAAAAGAAAATACACATGTTTCAATACAGAAAGAATATTACGACTTGGAAGTGTAACGTTATGTGCAATATTTTAATTTGAATACAGGCACGAAACACTACACAATTCCCCAAACACGCTGGGATATTTTGTTTATGTAATCCGCTGTGAATAATTTCGGTTGATGTCCCTTAAAAGGGACGTGAGTTTGAAACCAAACGTCGAAGTAATTACTACCGTACTAATCTCGGTTGCAAGATACAGTTCCGATTTGTGGACCTAAAATACACGAGAAAGCTAAAAGCTAAATACTAGGCAAAACTCAGAACACTATCTCGGAGCTGGCAGAAATCACTTGTGTACTCCGACAGAGAATGGAAGCTAGAGGCGTTGGTTAGCTTGGTATTGCCTATAAATCAGATCGTTCGGATGGAAAAAGCTTCTGCTAAAAGTAGAGCATCCTACAATCACAAAACATTGTTATATATCTGAAAAATCATACTGTTGCAATCGATATAAAAGAATTATAATCATATTTAGCTGAAATGTGTAATGCACTCATAAATTCTTTAGAAGTAAAACCCTCACTAAACGCTTATCACGCATACACTGGAGAAAGAAGAGTCATAAGAAATGAATTTTAGGGTAAAAGTATATCGATAAAGAAAGAAGGCAGTAAAGGAATTGATAACACTATGCCAACAATTCGTAACCCATTATATAAATCAGATGTTTTCAAGATGGCAGAGATAGGTCTGGCTTTACGTATCTTAACTGAAAGGTGACAGCATGTTTAATGATAGCAGCTCGAGACCAATATCGTCCAACTAGACAATGGCGTGACTGTATTGTGAAAAAGAATGTCAAGTTGCATTGACACAAGTACGAAAGGATTCGGGAGAGGAGTGGCATCAATAAGCTGTATGTTCAACAGTGCACCATAATATAAAAAGAAAGCATATGAAAAGTGCTAACATTTATTGAACAATACATAATATAATGAAGATCACAAATGCAGAAAAAACTTAAAGACATATACTACGTAATAAGAAATGCTGCTATTGTCGGTTTATGTGACTAAAGATATATGAGTCAAACAGTTTCATATCAAAGACGTGTTCAGTAAGTGACTTAGTCTTTTGAAAATGTCGATGACATTTTTGTAATGAAGTTTCAAAAATGCTATTCAAATATTAGAATAATCTGCATTTTAAAATGGTGACAACGGGCTATGTGGATAAAATAATAATCCTATTCATTAAAGAAGTGCTCGGAATTGTGAAGTAGGTTACAGACAACAATCCGAATTTATATGTCCAAAAATATTTTTTATGTAAAAATGTAGAAAGTAGAGCTCTAAGGGAGTGGTCATAGCCTGTGGAATACACTATTTGTAATCGACAATTTAAGCGAACAAGCAAGTGCATACCGGTTCAGGGCAATAGAACTCTACATTAGAATAATATCTACACTATATATATATATATATATATATATATATATATATACTGTTGTGCCTGGGAACATTCATTCAATTTTAGTGCCTTATAATTTATCACAGTCGCCGGCACAGTTTCCATTTATTTCTTTTTTATTTTTCTAAAATTTTCGTTCCGTCTTGCAATCTTTTCAATAATTCTGAACAGGTTGCAAGACGCAACGAAAATTTTCGAAAAATAAAAAGAAATAAGTGGAAATATTACCAGTGCGTTTGTGTTAAATTATAAGGCACTAAAAGAGAATGACTTTCTCCAGGCATAACAAAATATGCTTCAACACACGAACTCACATAAAGAATCTTGCAAACCAAATCCCAAAAGGAAATGATATATATATATACACACATACACACACACATGTATATATATATATATATATATATATATATATATTGTTATGTATACCAATAGATAATGAAGGGTGAGAACTTACCCTATATTTTCCGAAGGTGGCAAGATAAACGTTAGTCAAACACCGTTTGGCAAAACGACAGTTTGGCAGAAATAACGTTGATATGAATAACCAAATATATATACAGGAAGTTAGGATAGTGCGAGACCGGTAACCTCGTTCACTTCCTGTTAACAAACAAGGCAGGTAATCTCGTACTTCTTGTTAAAAAGGGGAGTGGGGAAGACAGCGGGATAGAAACAGAACCAGACGGAGCTGTATATGGGTGGGACCGATCACCACCTACCTTGAAACCATTGAGACTGGACATAATCTCCATATATGAACATTTACTTCCCTGTTTGAACACTTTGTTTTTACGATCAGAAATTTACCCCCTTTTTCTTACATTATTAATTTGTCTGATCATAACAATATATATATATATATATATATATATATATATATATATAGGGGTGGGGAGAATTCACACACAAAAAAAGTCGAAGACAGGTGGTGTAGACAACAAACAGATGTATTAGTTTAACGCTCGGGAAGTAAAAAAGTCTTTCATTTTTCGAGCCTACGCTCTTCCATAGAAAGGAACACAGAAAGGGAAAGGAAATAATGTGTAGTGGCTAGCGATCTATAATGGCGAATGCCGGACAGAGGGGTTACACGGGAGAGCTACGAAGTAGGTGGACATAATAAAGTAGTGGTGATCTCAAACCGTGGGTGCGCGTGCGATATATATAAGAGACCATGTATGTGTGTGTGGAAGAGGGCTGCTGACCTTGACGTGTGTGTGTGTGTGTGTGTGTGTGTGTGTGTGCGTGTGTGTGTGTGTGCATGTGGTGTGTGGACGATAGTGTGGGTGCTGGGAAGTGGTCATTGCTAGTGTGTACGTGGTGGTTTGATGCGATGTGGTGTTGTGTGGTATGGTGGCGTGTAGTGTGGTGGTGTGTAGGTTATACTGAGGGTGGGGGTAGAGGCGGAGTATGTGGAAGTATATTTCATTCATTACACAATTCTCAGTTTTAAGGACGCCGGCCTTCGTATATATCAACAATGGTTCTACGGCATTTTTTATGTACCACCCTAAGCTGCTTTACTAAGCAGTTTTTCTCCGCTTCGATACAGTCCTGGCAACTGATCAAACCTCTCCCACCCTTTCTTCTGCATAAGTACAGCCTATCGGTGTCACTCTTAGGATAGAAGGTTTCATGTACTGTTCATATGTTTCTTGTCTTTGTATCCATTTTTATCACTTCTCTCTTTTGCCATTTTATAATCCCATCTCCATTCCGAAGTGACGGTATTGACCATTTATTAACTGCTTGGATTTTATTCCATACGGTCAATTTTGAGCGCAATTCCAGCCTCAGTCTTCAGAAGTACTCTATCCTCAGTTGCTCTTTCATTTCCTTCTCCATTATCTCGTTGAACTCTAGTACACCGAATTATTTGAAGTCTCCTATTTTAATTTGTTTAATCAATTCTCTATTCTGTAATTTTTTTATTGTCTTCTTTTAGATCATTTATATGTCTCGCATCAAGTAAGCTACCACTGCTCCTTTCGTATGCTTTGAGATTACATTTATTAGTAAGAAGTGTATTTTTCATCGTTATCACTGTGCTATGTTCCAGTACCCGTCTTTTGATATATTCGAGCTTTACTTCTGGGTACCAACGATTATTTGTTATTGATCTAGCTTGCTCACATAATCTCTGTTCAGTGAGTTAAAACAATTCCTTTTCTCTTCGGTGATCATACAACGTTGATGGTAACACGTAATTAGAGCACCATTCTCATCTACAGGGTCGCTCAGGTAGTAACACCTCATGACCACAGCATTAATTTGCTTGCTCCATCTAGGCCGTGTGTGGTGGTCCCTTTCTGAATATCGAGAGGCTGGAGCCGGACCAGAATCTCTGAGCCTGCCGGGTGCAACACTATCACCATCAATAGCTTCAGTTTCATTGCCACCGTTATTCACAATATTTTGTTTTTTCATTGTCACTCATATGAAGTAGCGATTATTAGTTTGCGCAATAACCAGTGATTTTTTTGTGACACCGTCACTAAATGTATCGCTAATCAGGACATGGGGAGATTCCACCCGCCTTCTTTCATTATTATTATTATTATTATTATTATTATTATTATTATTATTATTATTATTATTATCATCACTGATATCACTGATATTATTTTCATCTTTTTTTAATGTTTGCCATTGTTATATTAACAGACTCAGAGGTTACACAGGTCCATGCTCACATGGACAGCCGTTTAAAAACTTACACAATTTGATCTGGCCTTTCTCAGTGATGCGAGGTGTAATTTAAAAGATATGTAACTACTCATTCTCTCATGCAGAACGACTTTCCAGAGAGTCCAGTGCTCACTTGTAATCTTCTTCGATAAACAGGCTCAGCGTATGAAGACTAAGATCGTCGCCTTCGTCCTTATTTCTGTAGCTACGGTAACTTAATCTTTTTCAATGTTGAAGTTTTTTTTTTGTCGCTAGCTAGGTTATGTTCTCCAACCACGGGTTCTGAAAAGGTGGTAGATTTTAGTTACTTCTCGTGTTGTTGACGTTCTTGTATTACTTCTGGCTGTCTTTGCTCTCTTTGTTGGGCAGTCCTCCAATCTTCTATCGCCGTTGTCAATTACTGCCTTTATTGTTGTATCTATGTGTAGTAGCAGCAGTAGTGGCATTAACAGCATCAGTAGTAGGGGTGAGGATAGTGGTAGTTGGGCCTATTATTATTATTATTATTATTATTATTATTATTATTATTATTATTATTACTATTGCTATTATTATTATTATCATTATTATTATTATTATTATTATTGCTATCATTATTATTATTATTATTGTTGTTGTTGTTGTCATTATTATTGTTCAGGAAAGCTATCTAGCAGAATCACGTCCAGCAAAATGCTTTGCGGCATTTCGCCCGTTTTCACGTCTTGAGTCCAAATTCCACCCTCTAGCTTTCATCTTTTAGGGGACAATAAAGGAGGTACTAGGTGAGCAATGGGGGGGAATGTAATAGACTTAACTCAAATCCCGAAATTGTTAGGCTTGTGTCTATAGTAGAAATTATTATTATTATTATTATTATTATTATTATTATTATTATTATTATTATTATTATCACTATCAACACCATCGTCATCGTCATCATTATGTTGATGTTGTTCTTTTTGTTAGAGTTGCTATTGTTGTTGGCATGCTTTCGCTTCCTAGAATGTAGAAATTTATCATGTGACAAAGAATCTAGACAAATTCTGCAATTAGCCCTTGGTTTATGCAATTATCCCTTGGCCATTACTAAAAATAGGAAAACGGAAAGCACGAATTAACTGATCTTCAAGAATATAATTTGTGTTTTAATTCTCTTTCAGTAAAGATATAGTGATTCGGCAAAGAGTAGATGAGTTATGTTTTTTCGTTTTCTTTATAGATTAGCCAGAATACAAATAACAGTACTACGAAGTATGAACACAGCTTACGAGACTGACTGAAAATTAGAAATAATTTAACACATCATTCATTGCAGTGGGATGTAAGGCATGGCGTTGCTCTTAGACTCTTCGCCTGTTTCAAATAATTCTGACAATGTAAACTCTGCATATAGCAATAAACGGTCAGGTGATGGTGTTAAAACGGGTGGAAAATTACTCCGGAATAAGTCTATAACTCAAAATTAATTCGCAAGACTTACTAGATCTTAAATTTTAGATGCATATGATTTTTTTCAATTAGCTTATAAGACACTGTGGGTAATCGATTGGGACTACGTAAGAATATTACTAGTATTTCAATTTTCAATTTCAGAGCAGACACAAGCTAGTTAGCCAAGATTTTAAAATCAATATAAATTATTTAAACGAATAGATTCGACTTTAGTTCGTTATAGCTGAATGTTCACCAAATTAGTGAGACTCGAATACACATGGTAAATTCGGAAAAATACACAATATTCAACCCAGAGACAGCCAATTGATAATATCATTAGCCTTTAAACCGGATGCTGTTGATTCGCAACTGGTTGTACAGCATGCATGTCTCGTTAAGAAATTAGGTTAGTTTGTACGGTTTGATTAACTCAATTTAAAATACGTTATAGTGTTTCCTATCTCTACGCTTAAGCATAGCAGAATTTGTGCTACACACGGCAAGGTAGAGAAGTAATCGGGAATTATATTTTGTCTTACTTGCCTCCATATGTAGAATTAGACGCATTTGTATGTGTTGGGGATTTAGTATACTTCAGACTTTAATTACTGTATATACTTTTGAAATTTCCTGACAAAGGTACCAGAGTAGATACTTTATATATAAAAATGCCTATTGACTATATTTCTAGATATACAGTTTTGCCTTTTCTAATTAAAATTAAAAAGAGAACATTTGTACAGATATTTTTCAGTTGTCCGAAGACTTATAGTGGGGTGGGTGATATTTATCAAATATGAGATTATATTCGTAGTTGTTTTGATATTTTATTATTAAAAATATATCCATTTTCAAAATAGTTGCCATATGTGAGATGGTAGAATCGTTAGCACGTCTGACAAAATGCTTAGCAACATTTCGTCCATCTTTACGTTCTGAGTTCAAATTCCGCCGAGGCTAACTTCGCCTTGCATCCCTTCGGTTGTCAATAAAACCTATTGGGCACTGGAGTTACTTGTCCTAGTGCTATAATTTGAAATTAGTATGACAGCAATATATGTAAGGTAGTGAATATTTTCCACAATATTTTTTTTTGCTCTATCTAACAACATATTCCGAACATTTGAGTTAGGAATGAGATTATTTTGTCTCGAACGTATAAGATAATAGATCCTGGCCCAATAAATTAAAGCTAATATTAGATATTTTCTTGGTATCGTAGTCAAATTTTAGTATTTAGTAATCTTTCCTGTCTAAATATTAGTATTTGTTTTCCAAGTTCATCTGTAGCAATAGTCTGGAGGATTATTGATAACGATACCACTGGTAAAACGCACAATATAATTCTTAAGTGTGGCGAGAATGCTATTGGCAGAGGTAGAATTTAATTCTAAAATCTTCAACTACAGAACGAAATCTCTTCTCAGGGGATTTAAAAAGTAGAACCACAGATATAGCATAAAAAGGGGGGTAAATTTCCTTTTAGTTTCAGCATTTCCCAATTTGGCAAACTTTAATTAAGGCAGAAAATGGATTCCTGGTTGTATAATTTAGAACTCTACCTTAATTGCGTTAAAATGCATTGTTGTCAGATTCCTCATCTGCAAATATTGACGAAGTAATATATAATATATAAAAGCACCCAATATACATGCATGTTTGTGTCAACGTATATATGCATATTTTTTTAATTGAGAGTTTGCGGTTTTCTCGTATATGAGATACTTTCGAAATAGTTGCAAAATGGAATATGAAAATATTCAGTATATATGTAAAACTTTATGGAAAGTAAAAACGAAATAAGAAATAAGAATAAATGTAACAGATAGCCAGAACTAAGGAAGATAATAATTACAAAATTTGGTAAAATAACGAAAAGGAAAAGCAAAGAAAATGAATGATTGAATATATGTAAGAGAAAAGAACGGACATAAAATGCAGATAAAGCTCAGCACGGTTCAGTCATTATTGTGGAATTTAATGTAGAATGTTCCATGGCTCTCACACAGTCTCACACACGCATACTAGCGGTGTAATTCGTTCCAAATATTAAGTGGAACTGAATATCGCAAACCTCTGACAGTATACTAAGTACTTATCTATCTACCCGGAATAGGATAGCTTGAATTTATTTGTGAAACAGTGGTGAAATTGTTTAAGTGAAGGAAGATAGTTCTCCACCAGTAAATCCTATCCAGTCACTGAAATAAGATAAAACGTTTGCTTGACTTGGGTGCTTAAACATGCATTGCCATCGCCTATCAAATGGCATATACGTTTGCATCGCGTCAATGTCTGGTACTCGGTTACTGTTCTGAATTTACACACATACGTACACATTCACACAAACTTAAGCATATATTTGTATATATAATGCAGTCGGGCGTGGACTATGTTTATTTCATATCTTTATTCATATATGGCTACCGATGTGAGACGTACAACATATAATTAAATTTTGAATAATGAAGTACGGTGTAAATTAACGGAATTATAAATTGCTATCTTCAGGAAGAAATTTGCCAAAGCCTTTCACATATTGGCTAGTTTCCACAAAATGAAGAATGTGTGTTCAAAATAAATCTCTACAAACCTAAGTGCACTTCATTGCTAGAGATAATATTTTCATGTTACTAAAATGAAAATTTTTGACAGAAATTCACTGTAACGGACACTACGACTAGAACTTTTCATTAGCATAATCACTACATCAAAATAAGGATAACTGGCCAACAGACGGTAAACTCTCTATACGTTGCAATAGATATTTCCCTCGCAATTAGGCATTACCGTCGCATTGCGCCAAATATCAGGGCTGTGTGACTACATGACAATAATATCCCACCTTCTGTAATACATGAAGGAATGTCCCTACCCCATCATCTACTGCGGCTGAGTCATAATTGTACCAAAGTCACCAGATATGATGAATGGGTGTGAAATTCTATCTCTCACAAACCGCTTAGTTTTTTTTCTTCTTGCCACATTCGTTGTGAGTGTGTAAAGAGATGGACCTGCTTACATGTACAGACAGTATTGACAGGCGGAAATATGTCAAGCTGTACAAACACACTTACAGACACAAGTACACACAGATATACATAAACGTCCTTATACATATATTTATACATATACACAGGCGAACGTACACACACAGATAGAAAAACACTCATGTATGCATATGCTCGCATATACACAATGCATACGTTTTTACATATATACTAATATATATATATATATATATATATATATATATATATATATAT
>NC_068988.1:16996217-16999734 GCF_001194135.2 Octopus bimaculoides | reverse complement strand
CACATATATGAATGTGTGTGTGTGTGTATGTGTGTGTGTGTGTGTGTATGTGTGTGTGTGTGTGTGTATGTGTGTGTGTGTGTGTGTACCTTTCAGTATATAAAAGCGTTTCAATGTATACGTATACATATATATATAATATTTATGATAAGACTGAGTCTGACTCTAATTGTTTATATTCATATACATTTTACTAATAATTCATATTTGATTTAGATTAATACCATTTTTAGGTGCATTACATTTTCCAGAATTTCTCGGTCTTCCCTATTGTACGACATATGAATGAATACGGTAAATTATATTTCCCTCTTATGTATATAATGGAACAATTGCATACTTGTTATATTGAAAATGATAAGATCCTCATGTCGTTTTAGAACTGCATTCAACGAAACGAAATCTGGATTATCTACACAAGATTTATTGATAGCAAATTTAAATTAACATACAAATACAAAACACTTGAAGTAAGCAAAGTGTTATGGATCGCTGGATATAATATGGTAACATTCTTCAAATATTTAAAATACGGTGATGAAAAGTTTATTTGTCTCATATGCTTTGACGTATAAAACAAACAACAGCACTACAATCCAAACATCACACAGTAGATGAAATGAAATTAGAGAAAGTTTTAAACGTTAAGCTATCTTCCCAACCAAATATGAGAGCAAAAAAGCTAATAACGAATCATTTCATGTGCAGATACACATCCATACGCAAACAGAAAAGTACATGGTAATATGGCAGGTAAAGTCATTATCTATTAACAAAAAAAACAAAAACATCCCGCATAGGAACCTAGGTATATTTGCAATATGATAATTACGATAAGAATTATATATGTTTAAAACCATGAGGTGGCTTGTTTGATTGTGTATGGAAATATAGCTTGTAAATCGCTTTTGCTTTACTATGTAACAAACTTTTTACGCAGAAAAAATTAACTGTTCTTGATATTTCCTCAAAAAACACGCAATTTCTTGTGCAATTTTAAGTATAATTAACTCCTATCGCATAATATTTGATATCAATGACAAAAGGATTTTATTCTAGATATATATTTTAAAACACTTATTACACATATGACGAAAGAAAAAATATATTCGTATGTACATATTAAAACTGTTACTTTTATCATATTTACTAATTTCATTACTAGTAAATGAAAATATATTAAACATATTCAGAATAAAAATATATATACATACGTACATAAGACTATATATAGCCGCATGCATAAGCGCGCACACACACACACACACACACACACTCATAAACACACACACACACATATATAAATTATAATACAGATATTGTTGAAAGAAAAGAAAATGTGTGACCTTTAGAAAGGTGTGTTGTTTAGTTGCAGGATTAAAAGACATGTCAATAGAGTTCATTCTGTGTCCCCGGTTATTTTTCCTAGCCAGTACATCAGTGTGTTATACACTACTATGAGCAATTCTTAGGCGGGACTCACGAGACATATAAAAGCTTCAGATGGTATTATCAATTCCATATTTCAATGATTATTTCTAGCAATGGCTTCACTGGTATACGAGAATGAACCGACTATATATGCGAATACATATATATATATATATATATATATATATATATATATGTGTGTGCGTGTGTGTGTGTGTGTGTGTATGTGTGTGTGTGTGTATGTATGTATGTATGTATATTGTACGTATATATTGAATGTAGGTGTCAACATGTATGTGAGTGTGCGCGTATGTTTGGGTGGGTGTGTATGCGTGTGTGAGCGTGCGTTTATGTGTGTGTGTGCGTGTGTGTGTGTGTGTTTGTGTGTTTATATATTTTTGCGTGTGTGCATACACATGTGTACATGGAGCAGTGCATGAAAGGGTTTTAATCGAAATATTCTATCAAACGTTTGACCGAACTGGTATGAAACACAAAATAATACAATAAAAACAGTGGGTATGAGAGTTAAGGAGAAAATAATTGTGAAATGCAATATCATATGCTACAGGACAGAAATACATACAGATATACACACATTGACAGACAAGCGGAATAATCAGACATTTAGTTACACAGTAATATAGATATTTTCATACTCCATAACCACTCAGAATTGAAATAAGAGACAAATATTAAAATACTGGTAAATGTTGACGGAAACCTTATTTTCGTAAAGTTGTGTTATTACATATTAATGAAAATCTTAGGAAGCTCGATGCAAACTATACATCCTTACAACATTTCAGGTGTCCTTAAATACACCAAATACACACATGCACTCACATATTTAGCAGTGCATGGTAGTATTCATATTACATTCTTTTATTTAAGAAACAAATAACCAAAATATACTGATTTATTCCAAATTCCTGATCCTATATCCATAAATTTTGAAATTTCCTGACTACTGTAATCTTCAGCTTAATAGACCAGCTTTTAAAAGACAGTTTGCTTTAAAATTGCAATGTTTCATATAGGTTTCAAACTTTTGATATCACATCTTACGGAATGATTTAATGTCTACGGAGATATTTTCATATCTTGGAAATTCATGACGCTTCTGATATTCAACTCAACTTCGTGTATTATATCCACGTTGTATATCTCTCCTACTTATTCAAGTCTATCCAATCATTCATACATTTGTGTCTTCGCATCGTTATCAACTGATGCAATTCCCTTTCCTTAACTCTGTATCTGTCTTTTTATTTCTTTTTATCAGTCCCTGCTTCGGAATTTTGATCCTGGCTCTTTCTCTTTATCTATCTTCCTCTCTGCTAACAGCTACATTCAGTCTTTTATATATTCCAGTATCTTTCTCAAATCTCACCGTTTATACTTTTCTGCCTCTTTAATTTACATTTGCCAGTCTACCTCTTCAATTGTCTGTCGCTCATCTATTCTCTATCTGCCACGATATCTCTTCTTTCTATACTGTAACTATCTCTATGTCGCTTTATCTCATCTCATCCATTTGCTTTCACAGCTCTTGATCAGTCACACGTAATATGGAGTCAACTTTTAAAAGCCAGCGTCAGTTTCAACGTTTTCATTATCTTTCGTTTCTTTTGAAGACTTTAGTTAAGCTAACTCTTGATGCTTTTCGTGAATGTTAGAAAACTGAAATTACGTCATGTAACCCATTAGTGTTTTTCAATGCGAGTTTAAAGGTTTATTAAATGAAGAAATAACGGATGACATAAATGTCGTTCATTCTACTCGAAGTATGTTTAAAAGTCCATCCATCGATGTTCAAAGTTGAGTTCTCAATGTTTAAATATTTCTATTGGTACTAAATTATAATCTAAATCAGTGGTTATTTAACCTCCTTTATTATTTGCAGTGCAAAATTTTGAAGCTTAAGTTTCATTTTCGCACATGAATTCAAAGGAAAACTTTCACTTAAATGTATGTATGTATATATGTGTGTGTGTATGTACCTATGCATGTATTATGTATGCAAGTATCTATCTATACATGTATATATATATATATATATAGATAGATAGTAATATATATATAT
>NC_068988.1:16994795-16996207 GCF_001194135.2 Octopus bimaculoides | reverse complement strand
TATATATATATATATATATACATACACAGGGTGATTCAAAGGTCGGCATACATAAGAACAATTTATTTTCTTTATAAGAAGCAGGAAATGGACTAAAATTTTAGGCAGATATCAATAAAGCACTTAGTGTTAAAAGGATTAGGTTAACTGTATCAAATAATCAGACAGGAATGGATGCAAGTAGAATACATATACCAGTTCATGCCTCGCATATTACATGTAAATACAAATATCGTAGAATTTCAAGAAATTCAGAATATATCACCACAAAAATGCGAATTAATTATTATACTATACAATACTGGAGATCGTTTGAGTTGTAGTAACTTATTTATTTACTGAAATTTATATATCCGAAAATACATGTTTGCACAATGTTATTTGATTAGTGAAGTTGGAAGTCTCGTAGAATTTCTAAACGAAGGTGTTGGGTAGATGGGTGGAAAGGACGGTAGAAAATATACGGTCGAGAGGAGTGTGTGGCCGAAAAGATCTGTCTGGTGTGTACGGGTCAAGGTGACTTGAACAAGAGAATATGCACACACAGACATACACACATGCACGAGCACACACACACACACACACACACACACACACATCACGTGCACACAAGCTCTCACACACGGGGCAGTTGTGCACTCTCCTGCCTTCAAAAACATACTCTATATCTTTGTATCCCTGCCAGTGTCGGTTAGTTAGTTTTTGCCTAAACAAACAAGACGAGGGAGAGATATGGATAGATAGACAGGCAGACAGACAGAATAATACGCAGATAGAACGACAGACAACATAATGAAACAAACAAACAAACAAACAGGCAGATAGACCGATATATAGATAGACAAAGAATCATACCGTCAAACAGGCTGCCAGACGGACAGATGCATAGACGGAGAGATTGTTGAATAGATAAACAGACAGGCGTGGTTTAATGAATGTATGCAATCAATGAGACAGATGGATAGAAAGACAAATATAGTCATGGATAGATAGATAGATAAATAGATAGATAGATAGATAGATAGATAGATAGATAGATAGATAGATAGATAGATAGATAGATAGATAGATAAATGGGAGTGGGTGAATATTTGGGCAAGTCTCACTGGTGTATGTATAATTGCGATATGATAACTTGATGATACACTATCTACAAGTTCTCGCCAAAAATTTATTCCTTAGCCACTAAATGATTTCAAAACCTGCTGCAGTAAATACAGTTTGTAATTGTTATTCATTAACATATAGGAATGGCTGTGTGGTAAGTAGCTTGCTTACCAACCACATGGTTCTGGGTTCAGTCCCACTGCGTGGCACCTTGGGAAAGTGTCTTCTACTATAGCCTCGGGCCAACCAAAGCCTTGTGAGTGGATTTGGTAGACGGAAACTGAAAGACGCCTGTCGTATATATG
>NC_068988.1:16992061-16994643 GCF_001194135.2 Octopus bimaculoides | reverse complement strand
GCAAAAAGAGATCGATAGAATAAGTACTAGGCTTCCAAAGAATAAGTCCTGGGGTCGATTTTCTCGACTAAAGGCGGTGCTCCAGCATGGCCGCAGTCAAATGACTGAAACAAATAAAAGAGTAAAAGAGAATATATACAAAGAGATGTGTGTGTGTGTTTATATATATATATATATATATATATATATATATATAAATAACCAGTTGTTAGCATAGCTATACCTAAGCGAAATCAGGGAATATTGATGTTGAACATGTATAAACACACAATCACACTCACACACATATACACGCTTGTGTGTGTATGTTTGTGTGCGTGTGTGTGTGCATGTGTGTATAGATAGATAAATAGATAGACAGAGGCATTCAGACAGACAGACAGACAGACAGACAGATAGATAGATAGATAGATAGATAGAAAGATAGATAGGTAAAGAGATAGAAACATATTGGCATACATATATAGATGCATACAGATGTATTCATGACGACTCATTCTAAAAGCATGTGGCACGTTGTGGACGCAAAGAATAGTGAACTATCCGCAATTTCCCACATCATTTGCTTATAAAAGTTTATATCTACGATCCTAAACTTTTTCGTAGATTACTTCGCCAGAACATTGAAAACATTCTTTATTCGCTTGATTATGATCTATCGTCACTGTGTAAGCTTTAAGGCAATTGGTTTCGAAATTCCAGAAATATGATAATCGGTATAGTCATTTAATTGCTAATTGTCATGCATACTGTACACGCAAACGGTAAAAGCTTCATTAGTTTAAATTTAATATATAAAAGATATAGTTAATAATTTACCAGCTATAATACAGCTGATATACAGCACTTTATTTCTTTGGTCTGTTTCTTTTATTTCCCTGTTTTAAAATTAATTTTTTCCCTTCCGTTTTCACTGCAAGTTTCCATGCATTTCTGGTATCCTTCTTATACACCGAGAATTATTATAGTTTAACGCAGCGACATGAGACCGCGATGTAAATGCCCGATTCCTTCAAATAACAACCAAATATATCTCTCATATAATCTCTGATCATATTTTAGAAAAGTAACGATTTACTGCACTGTGTAATTTTACCAACGAGTTGGAAGTATTGGCAGTAACATCCGCTAGATCACTGTGAACATGTGGTTGAACAACGACAACGCTTCTACTCGAAGTTAATTTTACTCCTTTAAAAGCATCTCATTTCTATATCAGACATCCTCTATTTTTTTCTGTAATGATCTATTTTATCCTGTAATTGACTATTTAATATAGTTCAGGATTATTTATATTGTTCATTCCTTCCATGTTTGATCATCCACTTTCCCACATTTGCTCCCTCATAGCAGTATTAAACTTAATTTGCCTGTCTTTTTACTGCCACTATGTGTATTCTAATTATTCTAATTTGCCAATAAATGTTGATCTGCTTCCATACGTCAATTCAATATCGGGTTTGAGTTACATAGTTTGGCCTTGTCCTTTCAATGTTCAAAAACTCTCACACTCCCGAATGATTTATTTTCAATGGAATTGATATTAGTTCTTAAAAATAACTGCATCTTCAATTTATTTAAGTAAATGATGTGTTCAGATAGTTGCCTACGCACTTCTCTACAAAAATCGAACTCAACACTCATTAATGGACTACATTATTGGTGGTGAAAGACAGACCCACACTGAACAATAATGAGTCCATTTGATATAGAATTACCTCGTAAATAGCAAACAAACATCAATCAGGCTTTCTATTTATTAAACAGAAATGGCCAATACATTATGACGTCTACCGCACAGCATATAAAAATGCAACAACATAACATAATATGCAAATATCAAACGACGCCAACACATAGATATATCAGTAGAGTCGACAGGTCGATCAAGAAAAATCAATTAAAACACAGACACAAACACAAGCTTGTGAAAGAGCGTGAAACGATCACATTTGCTAGCAGAAATTACTCGAAGATCGTACAGAAAAATCAATCAGACAGGCGTCAATAAAAATAAATATACATATGTATACAATAGAAGATGTTTCGAAAGCATCAAGTTGTCAACTCGAAGCTGTATCCTAAACATTCGTATATTCTCCATCTTTGTAAATGCTGCCAAGGCTGTACCATTTGGGTAATTGCCTAAATAAAACGAAAAGCAGAACGATCTCTACATATTTTAGATTCATAGAAATGTAGAAATAGGTCAGCTTCTTTATTCTCATAACATATCGATATTATAGTAACTGTGGAACAAAGACTACACGATATTATATTTGAATACAGTGCTGTTCTTTAAAATATAGCATTCATATTTAAAAAAACAGAAGTGTGTAAGTATAAGCTACAGAAAATTTATATTATGTGTTAAGATACAGACACCATATAAGTACACACACGCGCACACAAATACACTCACACGCACGCACACACACGCACACACACATACAAACACACAAACACAGACATGCACAGGCACACATGCACACACACACACACACACGCGTGCACACACACACGCGTGCACACACACACATTCATCATATATATATATATATATACACACACATACACACACA
>NC_068988.1:16986311-16992051 GCF_001194135.2 Octopus bimaculoides | reverse complement strand
CACACACACACACACATATATATATATATATATATATATATATATATATATATATATATGTGTGTGTGTGTGTGTGTGTGTGTGTGTGTGTTTTCTTTTCTCAGTGCTTCTAGTGTGCGTATATGTGTATTTTTGAAATAATAGAAAAATATTTTTGAGAAGTGTTTGCCAATACACAATTGTTTATTGTGGTGCTCTAATTTTGAACGTCAGAAATTTTTACGGGAATATAATAGAAATATTAGAGTCCAAATACTACATACATGCATGTGAATATATGACAATGTGTCTGTGCGTGTGTTTGTGTGTGTGTGTGCACGTGGGCGTTTATGTATGTATGTATGTATATATGTTCAAACTCATACTCTCAAACTTTGCATACTGAATAGTTTTGAATTTTCAATTCAGCTTTGAACTGTTAGATTTCATCTCATTTGTCAAAGCTAAGCCTAGCCTTGCTTCTAAATACGTTATACGAATGCAGTTTCGATGGCTTTTTTGTTTGAAGTAGTACACGAGTTTTTCAGTAACCCGGACTCGTGAGACAAGCTTCTGAAGGATTAACTAAAGTTATAAGTGTGCGCAGAATAACCATCTCCTTGCACTACATTCTAAATTAACTTGTCTCGTTATTCATTAACTGGAATGCCAATATCTATGTCCTTATAGAAGTTGGGGGGGACTTCTAATTTACATGTATTATTATCATTATATTGCTGGGTATGATAGAAAGTGTCAGTTGTCTACAACCAGTAGACTGAGGGGACACTTGTTTACTGGTCATGCTTCAAAAACCCTGCGAAGAAATCTTTCAGTTCCAAGCAATGCTGATTTTTGTAGATGTTCTACCATCACACTTACACCAACCTTTTTTCAGTTGAGTACTGATACTTCCAAGTGCACTGATTACTATTGGTATCACATCCACTCTCTTCATTGAACACAATCTTCGTATTTCCCACTTCAAATCGTCATAGTTAGTTATTCTTTCTTCTTTCACATTAGGTTGTTGTCACCAGGGCATGCTATGTCGATTATCATACATGTTCTTATTTTTTTATTCACCAAAACAATGTCCGGTTTCTGATGTTTGGCCGGGTGATCGGACTGGACCATTGCAACCCACGGGATTTTCCAGTTCTCATTTTCGATGATTCCTTCAGACGTTTGCTCATACCACGTCTTTGCACTTTGTAGGCCGTGATTTCCACAGAGCTGCCAATGGATCATTATTGCAACATTGCCATGGCGTTTTTGCATCACGTTCTCTCAATTTCGGGCATTCGCTAACGATGTTGCATACAGTTTGACTCCTCACTCCTTTTTTTTCTGTTATCATTCCGTAGTGTTGGCATAGCTTCCAGTTTACATAGGTCCCAACTCTGTCATGCTTGTGGATATATTCTCTCTTAGCCAGGACAGGGCAGCCAAAGTCAATATGATTTATTGTGTATTTCCCATCACCACATACTCTGCAATTAATTGTGATTTTTTCATTATATGGTTGGGAGGTATTGATCTTTTACATGAATTAAAAATCCTACAGTCTCTGCTTTGAGACATGAGCTTCTCAGCCATTGTTGGGATTTTACATTTTCTGTTTTCTTTTCTGTTTACTTTATTACAAATTCTGCTATCTCAGGGTTTATCTTTTCATCGTTTTTTCATCATATTGCTTTAGTTTGAATATTCTTTGTTTGTTTTATTTTCCAGCTTTTGTTGTTTCTTCCTTTCTTCATAGGTACCACAACTCCTTTCTTGTATTTTTCAACTTCCTTCATGAAAGAAAACAGTTTTCTATTATGCTCGAATTTTGCAGCTATTTGTACCAGTTCTCTCTGTAATCCTATGGTGGTTACATTTTTTTTTAGGCGTATAAAGTCTCTACCGCCTTCAATTCATTGTATATATATAACCTCTCAATGTCAAATTTTGGGTGGTGTATCCTAACTTCTGTCATTACTGTTCTCGTTTCCCTGTCTACTTTGACTAGTTCATCTAGTGTCCAATTAAGAATATTGTAGCTATTATTAATATTTTTATCATTATTATTATTAATACCATTATTATTATTATTACCATAATTATTATTATTATTATTAACATAATTATTATTATTATTATTATTATTATTATTATTATTATTATTATTATTATTATTATTATTATTATTATATTTATCATCATCATCAATTTATTTCAGCTCATTTTTTTGTGAGCAAATTAATTTGCACTTTTGATTGTCATTTACAATATACTACACATTAACCATGGAGGAATAGGTGGTTTTCATGAATGCACACCTCACACGTTAATGCATGCACAGTTGTATATCTTAATAGCTATACCACACTTTTACAAGTTACCTACACTTGTAACTCTTTCTTTAGTATTTCGGAACGATATATCGATTTAATAACATAACTTGAAAATTAACCGCGAAATTGTTTCTTCCAACAAAACCGGTATCATAAATTATTTTGAGAATATAACTGAGGTATCAAACTTGTATATTGTGTAGTATTAGTCGTATTATTGAAGAAAATAACTAACAACTGGGTAGAAGTAACTCACTGCTTGAAGCAAAGTAAGTAGTCATTTTGATACCTGAGAGCCCTGCCAATCAATCTTGTCTGAGGTACACTTCATTAAGTGGAAGCATTCAATGGTGTTCCGGCCATCCAATATGTCACCTACTATGTCCATATTATAACCTTGTCTGGGAGATACGTTTCAACACTGTAGCTTTATACGGACCACAAATAGTAGCAATCATTGTAATTCTTTGACAGAACTCTGACAATAAAATTACAATAAAATTCAACATCTGAAACTCTAGAGAACAATGGTTCTTAAGAAATAAAGTTAAGTGAAGTAAAATAAATTATGTTGGCGAGCTATTTGCCGAGAACATATTTCTGCAGTTAAGAAATAAATACAAATGTTATCTATTCTTAAAAGTAATCATCAAGCGAGATCTTTCAAATTCGTTGGAGTGTAATGGAATGTTTTGTATGCTATTAGTAAATCGGTAAATGTGATCAGTCACCTTCTGAGAAGGCATCGAGTTATTAATCAATCTTTCATCTGTCTTTCATCCTGTATACGTTTATATGTTTAGTGCCACAATACGTTTCGTGTCTTTCTCTCCATTTAAATACTAACATATAACCAAAATATCAGGCATTGAAACTAACGCGTTCATCATAATAATTAACACAAGTAATGTCCACGATATATATTGAGTATATATGTTTAATTCATCGTATATTAATACACATAACCACACACATACATATCATTGTGATTGTAATTTTATGTTAGCCCATTTTACGCTCAAAATATTAAGTTAGCCTTCGCTTAACTTTGGCTTTCATTATCATTCTTTCAGATTGTTTATGAGTGTGACATAGCAGAATCGATAGTGTGTTGGACAAAACGGTTTTCGTTGGTTCAATCGGGTCTTTATGCTCTACGCTCAAATTCTGGAAGGTACAAAATGAGATTTGTCTTTCTGAAGACTAAAATAAAGTACCATAATATGTTATGGTCGATGGTATTAACATATGTCTTACTCACGAAAGTGCAAGCTTTGTGACTAAATTAGAAACAGTTCTCATTAATAAATGTCTTGATTTTGCTCAACGCATGCATATTCACTCCTGCATTCACAGAACTGGTAAGTACTGGTAATAGTATACTATACCGATGAGGTCTAATCACACAGACACATGGTCAGAAAAATGCCAAAAAGACAGATTAAGTCAGGATAGAGTTTGCTATTCGTTATTAATAATTTTAGAAATGTCTATTAATTTTGATAAGAATTCGTCTAATGCTGTGAACTTAAAAGTTTGTGAATTTGATAAGAATTGGCCTGAAGCTGTTGTCATCAAGTAAATACTAAATGAATGATTCGTCTACGTGTAACCCTTCAAGTGACAGAAGTTTGAATACTTTGCGGGGCTGCAGAATGGCTTAAAAAGCGGAAGAAGTGAGAATGTCTTAAGAGAGTATCTACAATACGTTTGTCACCAGCTTTCAACATTCAGTTATATATTTATTGCTTAACACATACTTACTTTGGCAATTTAGGATTATATTAAGTAAAGCCGTTTATCTAACGACATAATAGTGAAAAAATGAAACAAAACTGCAAGTGGTCTAGAAGTCGTATCAATATTCTTTAACTATGTAGGAATATATGTAATGATTTCACGTATACCTGTGAAACATAATGACTCACATCCTTTTCTGTCTCTCATGTATTATCTCGTAGCTTCGAGATTTCGTTGATGCGAATGTTTAATTTCAGAAAGACTTTGAGTATTGGTGTAATAGGCCGGTGTACTAAAAATAGGCTACATTAAATGCTAAAATTTGAAATAAATGGGAGCTTGCAGCAGTTACACGCAATTGTTTTCGATTATATTCTGAAATCTAACCTCATTTCTTGCGACACCCGAATCCCTTCATCTGCAAAAGAACTGTAAACCTAATGCTTTTATCTAATTCTAAAGCAACACTTAGACTCTCCTCCCAAACTTGCAGCAGATTTATAGCAAAATCTAGTGTTTACCATTTTCACCAAACTTTATTTTCCATACATATACGATTGTATAATACCCACCGTTTGCTATAAACTTCCATAGTAATAATTGATCTAAATCTATGTCAGTTTCCACTATTTTAGGCTATAATACAGAAGATACGGTTAGCGCCTCTTCATTCTCAATAGCGAAAATAAATTAAGAATATAACATACTCAATAAACATGACCAGGTGCAAGTTAATAACATTTTACTCTAAAGAGTTTTGAATGAAGCAACAACTAAAATGGTACTGCAAGCAAAAAGGCGGAAAAGAATCCGATGGCATCAAAGACAAAATAAATTGAATACACATTAAAACGAAATCTGCTCAAATAATATAACATTTCATATCAAAATAGAAATGAGAAATTTCGTTGTAAATTAACAACAAACAAAGAACTCAAAAGCTCTTTGCTATTTTGATATCAAAAGGAAAAAAAATATACGAAAAAAGTGATTAAAGGGGAAAAACCCAGCAATAATATTAATGACCCATCAATAACATGAAAGACGACAAAGCTAATGAACAATGTTTCCAGAAATAAAATTTGACAGAAGATATTTATTCTAAAAAAAATTGGTATTGGAGTTGGATAAAATTTGTTGATCATTTTAATATGCGTATTGAGTTATACTAAAGAATAGAATTAAACTTGTGAAGGATGTTTGCACTAACATTTACACATCGATTGGTTTTGATACCCTTTCTTATTATTTACATTTGACCGATATTTGTCCTCATCTTGTTTGTTATTAACACAACGTTTCGGCTGATATACCATCCAGCGTTCACCAGGTGTCTTGGGAAAATTTCGAGCAAGCATGAATATTTTTAGAGCATCTTGGTATATCTAGCGGGACATCCGCTCTTTATGCATTGATCAAATGTGACACAAACTGCACAGATTGTATCACAAAATGCTACCCATAACGGATAGTCGCAGGATGGATCGAAACGATCGTCGAACTGAATTAAGACAAAGTGCTAAATCTATTTTCCGTTTCAATTGTTATCAAACACACCCACATTCACAGAAACATATATATACATACACATATATATATGTGTGTGTGTATATCATATATATATATATGAATATATATATATACACGCATCTATATACACATATATATATACATATATATAT
>NC_068988.1:16984130-16985063 GCF_001194135.2 Octopus bimaculoides | reverse complement strand
CACACACACACACACACACACACACACACACACACACACACACACACACACACACCAACATAAGCTCATATTTGCAAATACCGGTAACTGTCGTAACTCTAAATGCCTGGTGGCTTTGTGAACAACTCCCTCAAGTAGAACATAAATTAAACTCAAAAAATCTCATACATACAGTGTATGCCTCTTCTGATAAAACCCACGAAAACATTTATATAGATATTTATATCATGCTTAATTTCGCATTTACTATCACATACACGCAATAAAACAGCAAACAGACAACTGGACAAAAACAGAAATCTGCAAACGTCAAAGAAAGTAATATCAATGGCATTTGTTTCATTGAGATATATGTTAGCCCGCTGTATAGTTGTAAGTTTCAACTACCATCAACACATATACACATGAATGTATACAGGCTCGGACAAATATGCTTACGTTTATTGTACACTTACGTTCATTGTACACGTATATCTATGAGTTGCATGTTCAGTGAAACATGAGAAGAGTGTATAAATAGCTCGTTATATTAAAAATGGTTACAAACGTTCTTTAAGAAACTAGTGATTCCAGCCAGAGGCATTTGCTTCTCGAACGGAATAAGGGTCCTTTTATCTACGCACTAATTTACTATATCAATTAATCGACAAAATATTTGCTATTCCAAAATATAGACATTTCGTGCTACGCTATAATCGGCATGCCTGATGGCAGAATATTCGACTCCAGTCAAGTAAAACGAACTACGCCAAATCATTCTTGAAGTCTCCGCATTAGTAGAGTCAAAACCGGGTAGTTTTTACTGGCAACGATTTATGGGGAACGTTTACCTAATGGATACGTTTCCTATTATAATTTATGCAAACATGAAAATATAGATAATTATGGTAACACTTATGTATATATATATATATATATATATATATATATATA
>NC_068988.1:16983738-16984120 GCF_001194135.2 Octopus bimaculoides | reverse complement strand
GTGTGTGTGTGTGTGTGTGTGTGTGTATGTGAATGTGCCTGTATGTGTGTGTATTCATGTATGTATATACATGCATATATATACACGGGGTTATTCTTGAATTTGGCTCAAATGAAGTAGATTTCCGCGAAAATTACTACTCAAAATTTAATACGAATATAAATTTTCTTGCGTTGTTATTTAAGAGACAACTACTACAACCGGTTTAATCTACAACAGGTAATGTGTTCAATTCAAAAACACCAGTGATTTTCCGAAAAGGTCCGTTACAATGTAAAGTACATGCACTCACAACCTTGTACATAGACATTATACACACGCACAAACGTGTGTAAATGTGTAGGTATATACGTGTATGCTTGCATATATATATATATATATA
>NC_068988.1:16975210-16983057 GCF_001194135.2 Octopus bimaculoides | reverse complement strand
ATATATATATATATACAGACACGCGTAAATATATATATGTGTGTGTGTGGGGTATATACATACTTAAACGCATGCTATATTCATACACACATATATTCAAATATGTTTACATAAATATATCTCTGTGATGTAGAGAGGTGAAAGAAAAATTAGAAATACAAAGAAAGATGATTAATGTCAAATGTTCATTGATTAACGGTTTTAATACGAAATTTAAATAAATAGCAAATTATTGATAAATAAATAAAAAACAAAAACTTTTGTAAACAGAATAAAATAAATTACAAACCGTTCGATTTCCAAACTTCAAAGTAACCAAAATGTAACGCTTTAATTTAATTTTCTCAGTGATATTAACAGTATCACTTCTGACTAAGAACAAGGGAGAGTCCAAACCTATTAGATGGTACATGTTTAAGCAATAGATTACAATAGTTAATGATTTTGCTAATAGTTACTTGTGAAGTTCGAAGTAGTGTAATAGATAGGTTTATAGGTTATTTCAAGCTAGACAGACCTTGCAGTTTTTATCTTGCAATAGTAATCATAATCCGTTCTATGAGATAAGAGTATGTGTTTTATAATACCTCATAAACTAAATGTAGAAAATGTCAATTACAATACATTTTGTAGCCATGGAAACGGTAGTTTGAGATCAAGATGTTATAAAACATCCCTATTTCTTAAATTACATTAAAGGACTTTATAAAGGACGGTTCCAGCCAGTGAAATATACGCCACTACACGTCGCTATGTTTACTTTGTCAGTTATTTTCATTTATTTCATAACATGCCGTATCCCACGATTTCCTTCATAAAAGGACGTTTAAGATACATATGAGCATATGATCAATAAATACTGGCTCACAATCGTATGGTTATGGTCATAATTTCAAGGTTCATGCTGGAAGCGTATTCTTCTTTACTTCAAAGTGACACTCGAGGTGTTTAGCAAGATATCACGCGCACACACTCGAATAACAAAACAAAACAAAACAAACATCATAAAATTGGCTGCTGGTAAGGTTAACAGTACAAGATTTTGTGGAGCCCTTAACCAAATACTTTATAAAACAAAGATTGGATAGTTTCAATGATTGAAAAACTGAGAGCTTGTTGCTGAAAGCAATGCAGACGTATGGATCATCATATACTTTCTATGACGCAACTATTTTCGCTTCAATGCATGTTATTTCGTATAATCATTTGCAAATCATTTATTTTTGCAACCAAACAAGTTTGAGATCTGTTTATAAAAATCTAATGCTATCAATGGCAAAGTTCGCTTAAACGTATTCTAAATGCACTACATTTATTTCGGATATTAAATATGTGAGAAATGTAAAAAAAAAAATCGACTTAATTCAGTTCGTGTTCATTCTTCTACTTCCATGTGAGTAATACTGATGAAATAAACTTTGACATTCTCACGCCAAAAAAAAAAAAAGAAAGAAAGAAATAATACTAGATGACTAAATATAACGGCGTGTAGTGAAAATAGACGTTTGTTTATATTAGAGTAAGAATGATAAAGTCAGAGCATAAGTGATAAAAGTGTTTCGGCATGAAACAGGCAGAATTTCTTTCTGCAATCAATTACTGCAGCAGCCAAGCTAAATTCAGGTATACATCATGGAATTAACATTTTAGGAAGATATATTGTGTGGATGTATAAATCATAACAAAAGCAAATTGAATATAGCAACAGCATTACACTAGATATTTTATTGGCTGCTGTGAATGTGTGTGTGTGTGTGTGTGTGTGTGTGTGTATATATATATATATATATATATATATATATATACATAAATGTGTACACTTAATCACAATGGCACACCAGCCCAAATAAGTGTGTATATACGATCACGTGGAATACGATAGAATAATACAACGAACGTTTCTTACTAAGCCAGTTAGAAAGGGGGAATGCTTAATTTAGCCTGATGCCATATGGGAACATAGGAAAACGTTCTGGCTGACTACACTAGAGAAATCAATAAATGGGACGATCATACTGCAAACTATATTTCAATTGAAATTGTTAGAAAGCTTATTCATCCCCTATAATACGATTATCCGCATAATATCTGAGTAGAAACAAGAAGTGGAAAAATTATAAGAAAATATAGCGTATAAGGATTTGTATTGTTTTTCAGAATGTGTGAAATTTGAGAGGGAATAACATGGGAATTTCGAAAACAATTCTAATAATCCATTTAATTAGCATATACTTTTAATGTCTATACTAAGAAAATGTGCATTTGATGTATAAAGATATGGACATATGTATTAATTCCTATAAGTAGTTAATTGTGAAAAAAATAATCTCTCATAAATAGTCACTGCTAGCGGTTTTATATATTCATATGATAATTATCAGAACTATTATCATCACATTTGTTGAATACGTTTATATTAAATATTACTATACCACACACATAATTCTATTGATCATGTGTCTATTTGATAAAGTATTTAGAACTATTGAATATAACACATTTACACTAAATTTATAGTGGGGCCTTCCCTACATAACCATTATTCTATCCTATTCCACGTGATTGTATATACACACATATTTGGGCGGGTGTGGCATTGCGCTTAAGTGCAACCACACATACACACACATAAACACATACACACACATACACACACATAAACACACACACACATAAACACACACACACATATATATACACACACATTCACGTCTTCTCAATATACGCTTGAGTGTGTCCGTGAGTGTGTATGGGTGTGCGTGCGTGTTAGTGTGTATGTGTGCATGTATGTGCATGTGTGTGCATGTGTATGTGTGTGCATCATGTGCTTTTGTGTGTGAGAAGTCCCCAATGGGTGACGAATAATTGAAATAGATATGTAGTTATAGATTAGACTTAACTTTTTATTGTTATCTGACTAACTCAAAATACCACCGCTGTTTCGCGTCTCCGGTTTTCAGCAACATCGGACCTTCCAATTGTTTCTTAAATACACACAACATGCGCGTGCGCGTGCGCTTATGTATATGTGTTTCGGTAAAATGGCATTAGAAATGGAAGTACAAATATCCAGTTTCTTAGCATTAGCCCGGTTCTCATTTATTTCGCCGTGTTAATATGAGCTACCAACATACAGCTGTGTAGATAATACTTCTTAGCTTACAAGTAGGTGAAATCCTTTTTGCTAGTTGGAAAAAAATTGTCAGAAAATATTTTGACAGAATGTATCCCATGATGTCAAGAAGTGAATACGCCACAGGTGCTGGACATCTTCTTTAGAGAAACACAGCATGAAAACTTGTTTTTTGTTGTTGTTGTTTTTTTTTGCTATGCACAGTAGTAAATAATAATTGATATAAGGCTATATTTTAAAAAGTGTAAAGCTTGTCATGTGATATTGTGAGATAAGAAATACGTATAATACTTCCTGACTCTCCAACGTTTGACTGCAAGTACAGATATGTGAGGCAAGGTATAGGTTAGCAATCATAATACATACACCTACCTACACATCATACACACACACACACACACACACACACACACACACACACACACACACACACATATATATATATATATATATATATATATATAAAGAAAGAGAGAGAGAGTGACAGAGAGTGAGAGTGAGAGAGTGAGAGAGAGAGAGAGAAAGTGGATTCAAGGAAAAAGATAGAAAAGACAAAAATGAAAATGAAATTGCACATCAAGTATAAGAAAGTTTTTAATTTTTATACTTGTTGTGCATTTTCGTCTTTGTCACACATGTATATATATATATATATATATATATGTCTTTCAGACCTACAGGCAGCATATAATCTAAGAAAGTGAACTATTCATAGCTTAGGAGTAGACAAGTATTAATCCACCTTTCCGGCTACCTTTAAAACAGAGATTACTTGTTTTCTTTGAGCATCCCGTTCAATTTTGATTGGATAAATCCTTTGTAAAATGAATTAAACTTACGAGATTGTCTAATTATTTGGCAACCTGGCTTTGTATAAGAGAAAACTGTAGTGAAACCGTTTCCAGTGAGTCCTAAATGCAAAACCTCAAATCCGATTCCAACAGAAATAGACTTCAAAAGAATTTGCTGAATATTTGCTAACAGCAACTGAATGCTATGATTAAGATCTGACCAGAAGTCGGGAAGCTTTCGTTGCAATTCAAACAGATTTGATCTATTTTTTACCATTATTTTCCAAAATATTTCTTGATTGAGTAAAATCCATTTTCAGATGTCTCATGCACCTAAACGTTTAGTTAGTAACCCCATGTCATACACAAATAATTGAGCTATGTAATTATTGAAAATATACTAAAGCCAGGAAAAGACATCGACCCGAACCATATTTAAAAGTTAGACTTCTTGTCTGCTGTATTAACGAATCCTTGTACGAAACATTTTGGCTTCTCTCTAATATTCTCAAGACACTACTTCAAAGCTTCCCTGGACATGGCGAAACCTTTACTGAATTCAATGACAGAGTGAATGATTTCAACCTATTGATATTTAGAAAAATATATAACTACCCTTTTAGCTTAGGCGTTGTTTCTCTATATACCTTTGTTATAGAAACATCAACTGTCAGCTTACTAACTCTTTGCCCTCCTTTCTAAAACTTTACTGCTTTGGGTGC
This sequence comes from Octopus bimaculoides, assembly GCF_001194135.2. NCBI lineage: Eukaryota > Metazoa > Mollusca > Cephalopoda > Octopoda > Octopodidae > Octopus > Octopus bimaculoides. The sequence goes on along the minus strand of NC_068988.1, from coordinate 16,978,411 downwards.
ACTAACACCCCAGGTATGCATCTATAATGGAAAACATTGACAAACAAATCTCTAGACTACCGAGGAGGTCAAGCGTATCAGGCCTATTAATCATCACATCGGCATGCGTTATTGATTTTATAACTGGAAAGTGTGTTGGCTTTAAAAAATTATTTATTTTATGTGTGTGTGTGTGTGTGTGTGTGTGTGTGTGTGTGTGTGTGTGTGTGTGTGTTTGTGTTTGCGTTGAAAGCAATATACAGTATTGTTTATAACAATTAGATAACGATGCACAAATTCTTGAGATCATAAATATATAGTTCTAATGTTATTTTCTTTAAACCAAGTCAAATCGTATTGAGATTTGTAAAAACTATGGCTAGGAAACAAATTAAGAGGACACAATTATAGTTATATTACGCAAAATTTCGTAACATTTTTTTTACCTCATTTCTGAAACACAAGCATGGACGTTCCCTATTCTTTACTCTCCATTTTTGCAGCAACATTTATATTGTTTTGTTTTTGGTACACTGAGCACACGTACTCTCAAGAGATATCCAAACAGATAGTACCTAGTCTGTATTTGATTCTCAAATACAAATCAACACAACTTCTCTAGAGGTGGAGGTAGAAACACAAAAAACACGCATATAAGCACACATATAACTACACACACATTTCTACTTTTTGGATAATTAAGAAGTTTTCCTCGTGATTAGGTAAGTTCAACATAACAATACATGCATGCATACATACATACATACATGCACATAAACATACATACGTATGTGTGTGTGTGTGTGTGTGTGTGTGTGTATGTATATATACATACGACGAGTTACTACTTATTTTCGTTCTATACAATTGACTCACAAGGAATTGTTCGGCCCGTAGCGATATTAGAAGACAACTAGTATGCTGTCTGGTGGGCTGAATCCAGAATACCGTAGCTGCAAAGCAAGCTTCTTAAACTCAGAGCCATATCAAAAACCGTGGTACATAACTATATAAAAACTTTATATGTCATTTGACAATCAGGCGCACTCTCTCTTTCGCTCTCTCTCTCCTTTTCCTTTTAGCCCCTCCTTCTCTCTCTGAGATGATTTTGTTGCTGTACCAAGTATTTCAAATAAATTATTTTATCCATGCCAACTTAAAGGTTCAAAGATATACATTATTTTAAGCATAAACAAGGCAAAATAATGTTTCGTTTATAACATGCTATCCAGAGGAAAAGATACGAAAATAATCGGAATCGCACCACCCATAACATTTCATGTATATTAATCACGTACATTATGGTTATGGTTTGATCATGTTTTGGCAATTATAGGAGTTATCTAGTTGTATAAATCTAATTATATTTCTCATTCAGCAACACACACATAGGCGCACAAGGTAAAAGAAAACGTCGCCATAATATAACTAGTTAATTCTTAATTTCCTTGATTTGAAAAAAGCAATTTCCTTAGCATCTATAAGTATCTAAATATGATTGTTTCGTAGAATTAAGATGATCATTTAGTACGAATGCCTGGTTGATTATAATATTAAAAATACACCCAAACTCCCATTTAACGAAATGTTACTTTAAATAAACGCTGTTGTAGTTTCCTATGCAGTCTTATTTCCTATTCATACTTAGTGTATGTAGTGTAACCGTGGGTGTATTATGCTTATGCTTGTGTTATTTTGTTTTCTTTCGTGGAATAGTGTATAAAGGTATATCTATTTGTTGTTAATTATGTAAGTATATGTAAGTACGTGTGTGTATGATTCTTTTTGCTTTTCTTTTTGTCTCAATCATTGGACTGGCGCCCTGTTGAAGGGCAATACTCAAGGTTGTTCAGTCCATTGCATGGAACCTAGTAGTTTGTCTCGTAGGTATTTCATTATTAAATAAAGATATAAATTGCAACATGAATACTGGTGCAAGAATATAATAAAACAGTTGGCGTTAAATACCGATAGGCTTTTCTGATGGAACGTACCACTTCATACTTCTAGCACATGCTCACACACACACGCACACACACACACACAAACACACACACAAATGCATACACACACATATATTAGACACTAGTGTAATCGGATGCACATACACACATATATACATGCACATGCGCAGATGCATGCATGGAGACGTGATAAAATATTCCGCATTGCCAGTACATGACATTCTGCTCGGTCTCAACACGTGACAGCCGTGCAAATTATGCAAATCTATACCGTTTTAGATGAATGTTCCACTAATCACCTGTTCCTGGCCGATTAACAAAATATCGAACAAGATACTGGTTATATGATGTGGATGGGGAAGAAGTGATATGGAAGTCAGAGAAATAAGTTATAAACAGCAGATTATCAAATCAACACAAATTCATTCAAACATTGAGATTATAGGGACATATTATCTTAGATTTTTCCGACGTTTAATCTATGGTACACAGATATAGTCAAAAAGAAATGACAGGCGAGGAACTAGAGTTTAGTGCACATACACCCTATAGGACGAGATACAAAGCTGTGGATGAGTGCAAAAATGCAGAATGGGTTGGCAGTATGCTACTATATACTCTGAGAATAAGGCATTTAATAGGGTGATAAGGAAAAGTTATAAAATAATAATAATGAAACGAAAATAAGATGAGAAGAATGTGCTAGGAACAAGAACGGACAAAATAAAGTTTATAGTTATTGTCAGAGAGGCTTGTAAGACTAACAATTGAACCAAATAAAGTGATAGTTTACGTGACAAAATATTAAATGAAGGATTTTCTAGATATAGACGGGATTACATAGAGTCAATACTCTTAATGCCAAAGTTAACAGAAAAAGTAAGGAGGCTAAACATATCATATCTTAATACAAAAGATCGAAACACACGGTTCAGTAATACATTAGGACGGTCTATTAGAATTGATTTACATTGAAGGGTCTTTAGTGTACAAAGCGTAAATTTCAACTATCCTATCTCCAAAGCACAAAGAAACAATATCTATGGTTGAACACGATGAGGAATAATTAATATATTATATATTAAAGTAGGAATAATTTTCAGTAAATGAAATACTTAATACTAAATTAGGAACTAGCAATCACACGATTAGATATTTATTTCCTTATCTACCTTTATATGTATATATATGTATGTGTGTGTGTGTGTGTGTGTGTGTGTGTGTGTGTGTGTGTGTGTGTGTGTGTGTGTGTGTGTGT
>NC_068988.1:16963719-16975200 GCF_001194135.2 Octopus bimaculoides | reverse complement strand
ATGTGTGTGTGTGTGTGTACATACATATATATATATATATATATATATATATATATATGCAATAAATAGCTGAACTTCTGCCGAAATTTGATAATATATGTCCCAAAATTTGGAATTATTATTATTATTATTATCATTATTATTATTATCATTATTATCACCACCATTTCAACCACCATTATTATCGTCCATCCGTTTCCCTGTATAGATTCTGCACCAGAGAAATTATTTACATATAATCGAATTCGTATTCATTAATATTTTTATGTGCTCTGTGCATGTTTCGGATTGTGTAGTATTTCATGTGCTTTCTAGTGCACCTTTAATTGATCTCTGCTCAGTTGTTTCTTAACGGTGATTCCTCCCACTAACAACGAAATTTCACGTTTTGTCAAGAAAATAACTGCTTTTTCTTTTCTTCAACTACCTAGGATGGACTGGCTACTTTACTTAAAAGGAAAATATACAAAGAGGAAGCATGAGAATAATAAAGAAATCTACGTATTGGAAATACAGTAAAGTGCATATATATAGAAACATTTTGAACAACAATTGTCGTATAGGTAAGGATTTCTTATTTCGTTTTAAGCACAGAGCCATTTGTGGTAGGCGTTATTTACTCTATACAATCTATCTGACAAACTGAATGTCGCGTTATTCTTCAAAAAAGAAACTCTTTCTATTCATGTCTTTCTTTAACTCTCACATAACTAAATCTTGGAATTCTTCTGAACTGTTCAGCCGTAGTTGCCCTGCGGCACTAAGATCAAAACATTTTAAACCACATCTCCCGAATAAAGCCTATACAATCAGTAGCAGGATACCGTTAGGACACGAAGATATAAATCAGAAATATAAATAAATAAATAAATAAATAGATAAACGACTGTTTACATTCTAATAGTTGAAACTTCTCAAATTTCAGTCAGTCATACCCAGCTAAAATTGAGAAGTTCAGAGTAAATGCATACTAATCTTAGAAGCTCTGTCTCGAAACAGTATCCCAGAACTGATTTACATTTTGCATCCAAAAGCATTCAATACATACTCAATACCCCTCCTCAAAACTATTCCATCTTATTCCATTACACACATGCATTCGCTAAGTGTAGAATAAATTCCACTACCTATAACTGAAAGCACCTCTAGCACAATGACCGATTCCCACAGTAGAGCTCACAGCTAGTTTCCATCGTCTACAAAATCACAAGTTATATACAATTCTCTCCAATTTTTTTTTTTTTTTTTTGCAAAATGGACATGAACTCTGATACTTCAAATATAAACTTATCACATACATTCCTAGTATTTTAGAGAACGATAAAAATAGTCGTATATAATCACACTTTTCATATCACTCAATTTCTCTTTCCACTTTCAGTTACTGTATAACCAGATCCACTGATGTAATGCACCGGAGTATTAGCATCGCCTGAAGGAATTTCTCTGTATTTGACAGAAATAACATATCAACGTTTTTGAAACCTCAAACTATAGCCCCAGCAAATCGTGTATATTCATGTCATAACTTGGTACGGATGCTTCCTTTCACAACACAAACATGCGGCATCTGCTAACAGCTTTCACTTCTCTCTGCGTATTATCAAATCTCAGTGCTCGCTATAAACGTCCAGACTATTTCATACCTGAGTAGTCTATTTGCTCTCACTTCAAAAACTATATAGTCTACGTAGATGCTGCAACACATTATCTATGTAGCTTTTGTACAGAAATGTTTTTTTCCATTTGCTGTTTGCTTTGCATCCATGCAGCACCTACTAGATATATCTAGTAGACAAAATATCCACCTCTTTTACTATTGCAACCAGTCTCTGTCAGAGGCACACATATGCACTCTGAGTCCAAAACCTCTTCTCAAAAGCATGGTTACTAGTCGTGATGATTTATCTCTCCATCTTTCTCAGATAATTTGAACGGGCACCAGCACCTATCATACAACTCATAAATCTCACACTCTCACTCTCTGTCATACCTACCCTCTCCCTCTCACTAACTCACTCACTCACCTCTTTCACTCTCTCTCTCTCCCTCTGTCCCTGAGTAGTTCTCTAACTTGTTTTCGCAGGATATATTCCGATCAATGTTTGGCATTTTCAAGGAGGCCCGCTAGCGAATTATGCTTCTAAAACAAATAATAAGGATAACTAATAACATTCTACCTAAACAATTTTGATCTATCTCTTTTCTCAACAAAAACCATTTTGTATGACATAGAGCCAAATATACTGCATGCTTTCTTCTTTAGGTTACCCAGTGGTTGGAATGCCACATGAGAAATGTGTGTTATCTACTTCGACTTCACTAAAACAAAACTTATATGTGACAGTCACAGACAAGGTAAAACTACCAGACTATGTCCTTTATTAGTCACTCCTTTGTTTCGACAGATTCTCATTCAGTCACAGCATCATGGCTGCTATTTGAGTTCTCTCCGACATAATGTATCAATTCTTCAGGGCGCAGATTTGGTTTTGTCTTCCATATTGATGCCCCCATATATTGATCTACAAACGATTATGAGAAACAACATGAATATTTCCTACGCAGAATATAAAACTATTTCTTCTTTAACATGCCGTAATTAAATGCCATCCATTTATTAACTAGACGTCACGCACCAAGTGCGTACATCTTTCAAGAACTGATACCTCAAATGCTTAGCGGCATTTCGTCCGTTTTTACATTCTCAGTTCAAATTTCACCGAATCGTACTTGCCATTCATCCTCTTGGAGTCAAAATATCAGTACGAGTCAAGCATTGGGGTCGATGTAATCGACTATCATCTACCCCAAAAAGTTCAGGCCTTGTGCCTAGAGCACGAAGGACTCTCGTTGCTGATCTTTCTAGTGAATGTGCATCTTCAACGCAGCGAAATCTGCATCAATGACAAGCCTTTCTCTAAGATCCAGCAAATATTTCTGCCTCAACAATCACAAAATCTCTTTAATGATGAGATGAGATTGACAGCTCCTACATTTGGCGGAGCATTGCTACTACACATACAGACATCTGAGACGGCATACAAATAAAGGATTAGCAAGACAGCACTTTAATCACTACTCTACAACTGAGATATTTTATTCTGTCGTTCCTACCGTTAATATATAGAGTGATCACTATTCATTGAACGTAGTGCATCAACGCACGTATCCTGGACTCACAAGTGTCTTCAATTCTCATCCCACATATCGTGTTTTTACCATACCACGCATTCACCAACTATGCCACATCAAGTCTCAACAAATGTCACACCTTAGACGACTCTCCTTGTATATAATTTATAGCCGAAGACTTACAACTGCACAAGGGAAACCGTTAAAAATCTGGCACCTCCTTGAGGATTTGGAATGTCTTTGGGTACATTTCCGTCCAGCAGAGAAAATCAATAAAAAGAAAGAAAGCAATGAGAATATTCATAATGCTATCACTAAATCATGAATGATTAACACTTTTGTTAATGTGATATCAGTGACTAGCTAAACACAGTAAGTGTACAAGTATTGAACAGATATAGATACGATCATTTTCATTTCCGTTTGTGAAATTCTGAACTAATAACACCACCAAACTAATTCTGCAACAAATATGTTATATTAGTAATTACAGTGATGTGAAGGCACAAAAGCCATTATCTTGGAATTGTATTCCCCTAAGCTAAAAGTCAATTTACATTTAGTTCTGCTCTCCTCAATCACACATTTCTATTTCCTTGTTTCCTCCGGTGACAGGTAGATATGGAATCAGTCTCCTCATTTTGTTTATGCCAACGTTCCGTCTTATTAATGCCATATGAACAGCAACGATATACCATTTCACGAGAACGACTACAAGTAATTATTAGTTTCTTTGACAGTTCACAGTAGGAATGATTGGTTGTTTACTTTTGGTACGACTGATATTTCAGACCTCCGTAGGATTTGGATACAGAATTGCAAGTAGGCACCTATGAAATCATAATTCAAAAGAAAATGAAATCTGAAATAGGTATTTCAGTATTTTGAAGTAAACTATATTCACGAATCTAAATGCAGAGAATTATTGAAAACATCCTAACATAGATAAGAAGGTAGTCATTAGATTATAACAAATGAAATATTTAAATGCGCATTTTATTCAATAACTATACATGCTGAATGTATATGTAGCTGTTTAGTATACATATCTGTATGTAAATTTATATGCGCATACCAATTTGCGTATGGCAGAACAAGTTTGTTGGCGTATATATATATATATATATATATATATATATATATATGTGTGTGTGTGTGTGTGTGTGTGTGTGTGTGTGTGTGTATAATGATTTAAATATATGTCTAGAATCCATATATTACTGTATATGTGTACACATCTATATAATATATATGGACGTGCATAAATATGTGTATATGTGTTTATACTTGTGAGTATACATGTCAGTACATACATATGTATCAAGATATATGCATACATAAATAAATAAATATATATATATACCTAAATAAATCAGAGAGGGTAGCGGCATGTATATAAACAAAATAGATAACTACCACTGTATCAAATATCATATCCGATAAATTGTTGATTTATTAGTTGTATCTCCGCGTCCAGGAGTCAAGACGCTCTCAAATACCAAATGACAATTGAAACGAACTTCATATAAGAAAAAGGAATATCTCCTGAATCAAAACTTTCCCAAACTCGACTTCCCAGTACACTTGCGCGCGCGCATGGACACATGTCTATTATCTATACATATATATGTATAACGACAAGGCAAGTGAATTTCATCGACACTCAGATTTTTGGTGAAATCCTAATTGGCTACTGCTAGTCCTCTGTACAATGGACTGACGAAATTTTCACACGTAGTGTTACCCGACCGGCTGATAATTGTGCGTGGTTGATGCCAGCCCCTCTGACAGGTGACTTGCTTCCGTCAACGCCTGATCCGATATTGCAGTACTTTCATGGCGATGATCAGCAGAAAATCGCGTCGAACTAATGGTGACCACAACACCTACTAATGGTGACAGCAACTTCAAGGGAATACTGGAGATATTGTAGCCTAAGCGGAAGTTTATTCAAAGTAGGCATGACATATCCAGTCATATCAAGCACGTCAGTTGCAGTGTCAATTATAAGTGTCTCTTGTATGTTACTAAGTAGCTCTTCTACACTACATTTCTTAATCATTATTTATTTACTAAAACTTAATGACTGTAATCCTCTTCAGGCTAACTGCCATCAGTTGTTCTTGACTGGCCTCGACATTGTCCACCTCTTTAGTACTCTAATCGAGTCTTTTTAAACTGGACCTGCGGGGAAAGATGCTTTCAATTTCCAATAGACGGGCCTGGGTAGGCAGCCTATCGAGATCGATTGTGCAAATCACAATTTGTTATAATTGTAGATAATCAATTCGAATTCCGCACAACATGTTATCCCTACATGGTACTCTACAGATGATTCTTCCTAGACACGATGTTGATAACCCGATTTTGCAATTTTGCGATGTTGATAACCCGATACTTTTGCAAATGTCCAGGCGCATTCAGGAAATCCAATCATTTTTCTCAGCCACTTGGGAAAGACTGAGCAGGTTCTGGAGACTTTTCGACACCCTCTGTTAGCTAGCCTCATACAATTCAGACTGCTATTAAAGAGTGTTCACATGAAAATCTGATTCCTAGAATATCTGGCCGACTTTTCTTAGCCGCCATAAACACAGGTCTAATTTAAAGGCACCATTTTCGCTACTGTTTAAATTTTGGACCACCAACATATCGTCAAGGCCGTAAGATCGACCAGACAGCACAGAATAACAAAATCAACAATACTAATTATAATAATAAAAAAGAAAAAATGAAAACGAAATAGAATAATTGATTTTACGTAGGTGGAAAAAGGGCAATATTATCGGCTAAACCTTCTTTGAGATTTCTCTTTTTCCACCTACGTAAAAACAATTCTTCACTGATAAGTTACTCTATCGACCCACGGGAGAAGAAACGCAAAGTTGACCTTGTGTTATTTAAACTGAGAATGTAAAGAGCTAGACAAAATACCACAAAGCATGTTGTCCGATGCATTGCAGAATTCGTTTTGGATCTCTACGTTCTCCCGTTAAACTGAAGATGTCATCTTCCATCATTTTTGGAATCGATCAAATATAGTATCACTTAATTACTGCAGTCGTAAATATTGATTTCTCCACTTCCCCTCACCTCAAAACTGCAGGCCTTGCGCCTGAAACAGAAAAATACTACAGCTACTTATTATTGCAACTGAAATTAGTCGGTAAAAATACAAAAGATATACGAAGCGATGGTGGTCACAACAATAAACCTGGGCAAATCTATCGGTTTAATCTGGGCACCCGGAGAAATTCTCTACGGTAGTACGGCATCGTAAGGTTGCTGGACAAAGGGATTGGATATATTATAGGAGTTTGTTCCAATCAGAGCTGTCGGTAGACAGGAAACATGACGAGGCTATGTGCAGCGTGGCCGGAATCACTCAGAGCTGAGGTGAGAGTAAACGTTCGCAAACCTGCATTTCTTTTTATACTGCCCAACTCTTTCTTACATAGCACCTAATTCTGCCACCTTTGCCGTTTTCATGCCCCTAAACATTTCCTCTATTCATTGGTGGATGTGTATACGTCTAAACAATGGATTATATGTGATTATAGATGCGTATTTGTCTCTGTCTGCAGATAGACTTGGTTGAATTTGCCTTATGCGTTACGTCACAATCTCAGTAGTTGTGTGTAACCAGGACTGTATTTGTAAAAAAAGTGTATGTTTGTATGAGACCATTATTTACATTTGACGGATATTTGTTCTCATCCTGTTTGTTGTTAAAACAACGTTTCGGCTAATATACCCTCCAGCCTTTATCAGGTGTCTTGTGCGTCTATGCCTATGTATATGTAGACATATATATGTAAGTGTACATGAGTATATATATATATGTATGTATATTTGTTTGAGTATATATATATATATATATATATATATATATATATGTATGTATATTTGTTTGAGTATATATATAGCCTCTTTTGTCTCTTCTCACAATTTCTTTTTCTCTTTCTTACTCTTATCGTTTACCTCTGGTCCCGTTTAAAGAGATAATTTAATGACATTTTCAGTTGATTCTTTTGCCCCATACTCATGAAATTTTAAGCTGCTAAATCTGGCGAACATTCGGTAATGTATTATTCTTTTACTTGTTTCCGTCATTTGACTTCGGCCATGCTGGAGCACCGCCTTAAAAGGATTTAGGTGAAGAAATTAACCCTAATAGTTATTCTTTGCAAGCCTAGCACTTATTCAATCAAACTATTTTGTCGAACTGCTTGGTTACGGGGACGTAAAGTTGTCAAGCTATGTTTGGCAGACAAATACAGAGAAACAGAATGCACACACACACAATACACAACGGGCTTCTTTCAGTTTCCGTCTGCCAAATCCACTCACATGGCATTGGTCGGCCGGAAGCTCTAATAGAAGACACTTGCCCCAGGTTCCACGCAATGGGACTGAACCAGGAAGCACGTGGTTGGAAAGCTAACTTCTTAGTACAATGCCACGCCTGCGTCTCTGATGCTTGAACTATTCTGAATAATGCCGTAGTAAGAGGGTTCAATCCACATTCCACACATTATGGTATTTTTTCTCTTTACCAAATTTTAAATTCTTAATTCACTTAAAGTAAACGTTGCTCTCGTGTTGTAATGGAATTATTTATCAGGAAAAGGGTGTCTGAATCGACTGTAGTGAGCCTTTAATTCCTTTGCGTTCTTATGTGTTTCAATAACTAAAGACGACACGCGGAAATTTTATGGATATTTGAATATGTTTACTTGTAACTTTTTGTAAAGCCAGTGGTAATTGTTTACGATATCAGGTTTGCAAAATATAGATATATGATACACTTATATACCCTAAACGTTTGTTAACTATTTATATTTTTACAATGCTGTAAAATCGAATTCTGTTAATTTTAAACGACGCGGTTAATTCGTTGTACTTTTCGGGTGTATGTGAATATGCAACTGGATATTTTAACTTGTTGTAAGTCTAACAAACTATATATGTCAATGTCAGTAATATTACGTATAATAATACAATGTTTGTGTAATTATTTGCAATAGAAATCCTTTCTTTGGATTCAATATATTTATGAAATCATCGAACGTGCCTTCAAATTGAATCATTTATTCAGTATTTTAAATAAAATTAAATAGTCAGTTAAATTCATTACAAGCCGTAATTGTGAGTACTGTTCTATTAAATTTAGCTATACGTGTACTGATTATGTATTAACGTAATTTATGCCTAAACACTTGAGCATGAATACTATTTGCTTCTGTTTAGTTTTTTATCGTGTAGATTCTATATATTTTTACTGAGAAAATTAAGATTTACAATATATGCATAGCGGGTAAATTTAAATGCACATGTATAGATTCAGTTCTCATTCCTTGATTTACACACATAAAATATTTTTTTATTGATATTTTCTAAATATTTTTACACAATTTAGAGTGAGTAAAAATATTACCGACATGGCATTGTAACAGTAGTAGCAGATAATACACGATGTTGATCTATCTGTGTTATTTCTATTTCGATGAGTGATATACCTTAAGTGAACATTGTATTATTTTTTTTATATGTAATACATTAATTTACATTAAAGAATGCCAATATCTCCCAAGAAACAGGATGTAGCAAGATAATTTTTTGTTGCATCTAAAACGTATTTTTGGTCAGATAACACTACAGTAATTTTAATGTGTTTTGCATTTGTTTCTTTTACAAAGAAACAATTTTAATGGAATTTCAAGAAAGAGATGCGAGAAAAGTTTCATAGTTGTGAAAAACAAGGGAACACTTCCTTTGCAAATATTTCGCAGTTTACTGAAAATGTTGTTAGTTAAAATCCATTAGAGGATAAAGTTACACCGGATTTTTTTGTGAAATGAAATTGAATAAACCATTTACTAATTATAATTACAATGATGACAATTAACGCTCAAATATTCATGAGCTAACCCAAACACAGAAATATTATTTTCCTAATCTATTAGCTTCTGTGCTGAGTCTCCGGAAGAAAGATGTCTATCTCGAATAACAAATCAGACGCTATCGGAATAAATAGCGTACTTGGGAAAATGGTAGAGAGAGAGAGCGTATGTGCGTGTGTGTGTGCATGGTGTGTGTTTGTGCGTATGAATACTACATATTTGTGCTCTCTTTGTTTACATTCTGTATTCTAAATTCAAGACTGAATACCTAGAGAAGATTTTCAAATAAAATTGTTGCTTCATTTTTTCTTTTGGGCTGTCTAAATAAAAGGAATACTTCAAAATGTTCTATCTCGATAAAAGAAATACTTTGAACTGATAGTATAATTACATAATTACATGAACAAAATATATTTATTTATAAACAACATACTATCTGAATAGATTTCTGTATTTCCTGACGAATAAGAAGAAAGGCTATATATATATATGATTCTGAATTAAAATCTTAATCAGCTGAGTTCAGTGTAAGAAAGCTGGATAAGTTATCTAAATATCTTCTAAAGCTGAATATGTCTATAATAATCAGCCATGTCATCAACTAGTTAACGGTCAGCATATATTTGTTCAACTAGAATATGAAGGAATAGAATATAATAATCGAAGAAAAATGCTTTATTTGTATTTCTCCTTTTTCGAATAAAATTTTGTGGAACATTCCACATTAAACTGTCAAGCAAAACACTTAATCTATATATTGGGATATCTAGATATTTTGATTAATAAATCGAAATATTTTATCACTGCTAATGTAAATTTAAATAACTGGTATAAAACGAATGCTTTTATCGAAGCTCCAAAATATACATATGAATAAATTCATACAAATATTACATCTTATTCGCTCATATTGTCGATTTTGTATAATATTATTTAGAATCTTTATGTCTTCCACGATAATTATATCAGAAATGGCCTTTTTTATAAAAATATATGCAAACTTGCCAAATATATTAGACTCTATTGATTTCTAAGACATTACCCTTTGACCATATAATATAAGTTTCGCTATTTTACAATCAAGCAATTATTACTCGAATTACTAACACCTTAACATATTTGACATTATTATCCACAATAATAGAAAATTTCAAATGAAAAATGGTATAATAGGGCTGTAAAAGTTTTACCGCGTAGCTGAAATATAAATGATTGGAGGAATAAACGCAGAAAAAATAAAAAGTAAGTAAAAGTGTTTGGGGCAATGGATGAATATGTGATAAGCATAATATGGTGTCAGTTTGCTATTAAGCAATATTGCAGATACAAGAAAAAGCGGTGAACTGGTAGTAGAAACAATAGATTAAAATTTCGGCAGACGATTTCGAAGAGAGGGATAACTGAATCCGTCACTCTATCCGGAAATCTTACTTATACAATATTTTATCGATAGTGAAAATTTGAAATGCCATCTCTTTGGGTTACGAATTCACAATATTAAAATTAAAAATGCTGCTAAGAAAGTTGACGAATGTTGTAAATAATCGTACCAGTCCTGCGCCCAGAGAATCAGAGGGATTGTCAAAAAATATATAATAGAAATAATAGTAGAAATAAAATATAATTATACTAACAGGAATATAATAAAAAGTAAAGTTTCAATAATGATAATACAATATCAAAAATTGTAAGTAATAAATAATAACATGTTTTTGCTAATCTGTTTTGATTTGTAATTTTATGCACACTTCACAGAATGATAACATACATAAACTTTTGAATAATGGAAAATTCTTCATGCGGGCATAGCTTGGATAATAACCCTATCTACATACTACAATAAGTTTAATTTGTTTTTTCAAAATCTCTGTTAATTAGAATAATGAGTACTATTATTATAATGACTGAATTTCCTTATTAATGTAATAATTATTGCTCATTAGTTATAATCTTTCCGTTATAATTTTAAGATTAGCGTTACAATATCTACTAGTTCTTCGATACTTTCAGAAGTGTAAACATGTTCATTTTTACCCTAGAATTTTATCCCAAAAGTCATTTTTTATGTCTTTATATTAACTAACTGATACTATATACATCATTCTAAATTGATAAGTTTCTTTTCATATCCCTTACAAGCGAAACATAAATGTGTGTGTGTGTGTGAAATGTTACTTTATTTACATTGAAATGAGTTAAGTTCCTCCACTTTGAACTTTTTTTTATTACTTTTTTCTCTTAATGTATATGTGTTTACCTTTCTAACTAACTAAACCCTACTCTGTTTCCGCACCGAAATATAGATAAAGCAGTATATTTGTTGTCATCTTACGACGGCGACTTCCCGACACTCCTCCTTGCTGTTCATATACTCTTCTCCCATTTCTTTATTTCTCTCTCTCTCTCTGTATATATATATATATATATATATATATATATATAT
>NC_068988.1:16959209-16963505 GCF_001194135.2 Octopus bimaculoides | reverse complement strand
GTATCGTTGGCGATTTTCTTTCTCCATTTTCCCTTATTTGGACTTTTTCTATATTTCTGATGAAGATCTCCGCTCGAAACGTGAAATCCTCTTTCTTTTCTTTCCTTTCCTGGGCGTCCAATAACACAGTACTTGTTCCACGTCCTCGCGTTGTTGTTGTTTTTTTTCTCGCTAGTTATTGCTTGGATTGCATTCAATTGTTAAATGAAGAGAGTATGTGGGTGATAAAAACAAAAGTTGACCTGAATCCACCTTAACGTTCCACGACCTGCATCACGTCACCAAGTTGAAATATAAATGCAAATCAAATACGTGACATACACTATACACATATATTTGTGTGTGTAGAAAGAATGAGAGTGAGCTACAGAGACAGAAAATGAAAGAAAGAGAGAGATAGTATTAAAGTAATTGCATTTTCCCATTAAATTTCGAATAAATCTTTTCTAGAAAAAAAGATTAATTGAAAAAGGTTGATTAAATTCTATTGATTGGAATTCACCTGTTCCAATCTATTTACCGCAGCGAGTTTATGTTTTTAGGCATTCATCTCCATCTATGTATTCTAACCTGTCAACGTGTATATATGTGTTTGTCTGACCCTTTGTGTTTGTTGATGTGCCAGCACGTCTACCAATAGATGTACTTACATCTCTATAAGGTATGATAACTATTTTTGTTTGCTTTCTTCATTCATGAATGACTTATGCAGATTGTGTCTTTGTAACTGTGTACACCAGAAATGCATGCCTTTCTATATTTCTTTTCCTCTATATGGTATTGTTTTCTTTTTATTTTATTTTATTTCGCTTTCCAATTCTATTTTGCTTGTTTCAGTATGAACCAATTTATCGACGGGTTTGAAGTCATTTTAAATAGTCAGTACGCATCGTATATTAAGTAACAATTATATAACGATTTACCGTAAATACTTTCATTGTCAATTCTCAATACATATTCCAGCATAGATGGCATAGTTATTTTAGTTGTTCTCGACGCAGTAACTGATATCAATATGTTGTTGTGCTTGAGGCGTTAGATTTTTTTAGTGTGTGGGTGTATTTTTTTTATAGGGAAATAAAATATTTACCCAATTACAGTACTTATTTTTTTCAAAACATACGTAACAATCTTTAAAA
The DNA here is from genome assembly GCF_001194135.2 of Octopus bimaculoides. NCBI lineage: Eukaryota > Metazoa > Mollusca > Cephalopoda > Octopoda > Octopodidae > Octopus > Octopus bimaculoides. The sequence continues at coordinate 16,962,366 of NC_068988.1, read as the reverse complement.
TATTGGTCTGATGTAGACTATACGAAAGATATTCTTTTAACAATAGTTAGAAACAGGACTGACGGTCCAATGTACATTCAAAATTTAAATAATGACTATTTCGTCCACGTAAATTTCTAAAAGTATGCACACTCAGCTTCAAATTATGTAAGAATAGAGGCTTATTATAGGACGGACGGAAAATTCGTTTGCCCTTGATAAAATTCTTCTCCTGTTCTTTCTGCTATTTTCTTTGCAATAATTAAAGTCGGACGTTTCTAAACGGAAATCGCTGAAAGACCTGAGCTACAATATATATATATATATATATATATATATATATATATATATGGTTGTTCATCATTTTTCATCTGAGGCGAAAAAATTTGCATGAAAAATCGATTTATGCATTTGAATCGGTATTTAATTAAAGTGGTAATTTATTTAATATTCATCTACCAAACAGATTTTCCTTTGCAGATTTCACTGCAAATTGTTATTAGTTGCTTATATGTTTTGGGATTTTTTTTGTTTTTGGTACTGTTGATGTAAAATCGGCAGAAGATATCCTTAATCATGGTACATCCTAACATTCGTCATGATAAAGTGTGTTGTCAATAGAGGATAAAATATTGTTGTGATAACGTTTGTAATTAATTGGGTTTTGAAGGAGACAAAATTTAAAGAATGCCATTCTCGACGGTTTCCAAGGTTTACGTTGTTTTCTGTAGCATTTGCTTGAAAATTTCGAATCCCATATCGGAGAATGAAGGGTTGTATCTACGAGAATCTCATAGACAGGGGTGCATCAATACAAATGGGCATAAAGAATAAATAACAAAAAATAGTGTATTTCTAACAGGCGAAATATTATCAACGCGTATCCACTAAAAGATAAAACTTAACTTTAGAAATGTATAAGAACTGAAAAAAAAAAAACTCTCCGCGAATTGCAGTGTGACATGCTATCAATCTGTAAATGAATATGAATAATTTTGGAAAAAGGAGGTTTAAGATGAGCACTCGAACGATACGCTTTGGTGTGTAAGCAAGAGCTCAGAAGCAAGATTTATAAATCAGCATATCTAAACCGAATTTCCGAATCAGCCATATTTGACATTACGTCATATATGGCATTTGTTATAAGAATCTCGGAATTAACCGTCCATGTAATATCTACTGTTAGGTGAGTTACTATCCTCTAATACTATGTTGCACCCAGTAAAACTCGAATCATACTCGTTCGTTACTGAATAAATCGGACCTCCTTCCGGTTTACTCAGTGCAGTGTGTTTTGGACACCAGTATGGTAAGAAGTAAAACATAAAGGGCTCTAACAAAAACTCAATTTCCAGCCGCGACCAAACAGGAAGCATTTCCTTTCATGTTCCCTATTTACTGAAATACACATTAGTGTGCAGTGACAGCTTCTTGCGACTGTGTAGTTTAGGGGGATTTTAACTGAATGAAGCAATGTGTTGGGATAAATGTAAAAATGCAAATGTAACTCTGGCGCCAGTAACCAACAGGCTTACTAATTTAATATCTTACAATATTGGTAATAGAAGGAAATGTTTCCTGCAACTGAATAAATGAATGACAAATATATTGAACACACACATTAACATATTGAGTACGAATAGACAGTTGTAGTTATGTTCAGAGTTATACATACGTAAACATAAATAATTAGTGCAAGACAATGATCTACTTTCAAATTAAACTCAGTGGTGTTATGACTCTTTTGACTCTATCAATTAAATTAGGTTTCTTTCATAAATCCACACATCCTGGCATATTCTAATCGAAATATTATTTCCGTAAACCTGGGATTATCATAATATACTGACATCAACCTGCTGATTATGAAAGAAATTATAATTCGTAATGTCTTCAAAAGTTGCTGGTAAGAATAGTGTGCGTCTTACTTTTAATCATACAGTAAAGATTTTGAGATTACGACAAAATAATTTCATACATATCTTTATTTATATTCATTGTAAAAAAGCACGGTAATGTAGTTGAACTTACAGACATCTAATTACTTTGCAATGTAACATTGTATTCTCAAATCTATATTTAGTTCAAATTAATGCTCAAGTCATTTAGATTTAATGTATGTGCTAATGTGAAGCCATGTACAGCGGTATGAAAGCAATGTAAGAAAATAACTATTATAAGAATAAATTCATTATCAGATCTAATAGATCCTACATGGGATTAAATAAAATTAACATGGCTACAGTATATTCTGAAAAGACCGACGTATATTTAGATAGTTTCGCAAAGTAAAGGGTGACTATTCAGAAGATTCGAGCAAGTCGCTAGGACGAGGAAAAATATAATGTTTAGATGTGTGTGTTCTCTGCTATTACGACAGCTTTCGAAATAACAAATCCTAAATGAAAGCAAAATTAACCAGTACAGTAGTTATTAACGGGTTTACGCTTTCATTTGATTATGGTCTTCATTATGTTAGGGTCTACTCAACAATATGTGGGCCTCAAACGTACACAGTGTGTAACATTTATGCGTAAAGTACATTACTGAAACTGAGCATGAACCGCACGCTGATACATTACAGTCATTATAAATGCTAGATTTATTCTGCAAGACTGACTTTGCGTTTCACCTTTTCAGAATTGATAAAATGAGTACCAGTTGTACATCGGTGTCGATGTAATTGATTTACATCATCCACTAAAATATCTGCCCTTGAGCCGAAATTTAATACCAATATAAATGATGGAATTATTACTGAGCATTATACCATTATACACCTAACTTTTCGAAACGCCTGTGTTAGAATGGTGGCAGCTGTTGAAGGAAAATATTCTCTATGTGGCCTGTGTGTTTTCTGTACTCTGGTTATTATTATTTTTTTTGTCTACGTTTTGTTTGCAACGTCCTGTACACAGATATGCACCTATATATACAGGTAGGGATCTTTTTTAAAACGGGGGCCACATTTTTCATTAATTTTTTACGTAGTGTTTTTGGTACCGAAAGACTTTCAAACTTCGTATACTTATCTATTTTGTGTTATAGAACAGAAAAATATTTTTGTATTCGAATTTATTTCATGTAAAAAATTGTCTTATTTCGATAATTTCAACCAATCACTGACGTCCATTCAGTCGATATACATTAAGTGCCGACTACATAAACAAACGATTCT
>NC_068988.1:16953241-16958788 GCF_001194135.2 Octopus bimaculoides | reverse complement strand
TGTGTGTGTGTGTGTGTGTGTGTGTGTGTGTGTGTGTGTGTGTGTGTGTGTGTGTGTGTGTGTGTGTGTGTGTGTATGCATGTATGTATATATATATTTACATATATATAAGTATATATGTATGTATACATAAATTAATATACAAAATTACATCTAGCATACAATCCAGATGGAATATATTTCATGTTAATGAATACAGTTTTCAGTTTTCACATTTAGCTATTTATCTGCTACTACAATATACATATCATGCCAAACTATCATTAGCTATAAGGTTTTTGAATAATCTCAGTTGTTAGTAGATGTTTTTTTCTGCATAAATGACATTACAGATCGCAGAAATCCTTCGTGCTACCAATCATTAAGATATTCGATAAAATGTCGCTCGTAGTTAAAATGCATTGCTTAAAATTGTTTTGTATATCGTATGAAGATGTCATATATTCCATTACTGATGCAGCCAGTTTGTCCGTTGATTACTAAACACAGGAATACAACCCTTACTGCAGCTCCTCATTTCACTCTGTTATAGCATAGCTACTGCCATCAGATTTTAAATCAGGTAATTAATTACTTGCTGCCAGAAAAGGAGATGGTGGGAAAATGAAAGGTGAGTGGAATGAAAAAAAAAGAGGAAATACATTGTGAATTGATGTCTCATTATAAGATAAAATTAGGCACAACCGTCAGAAGAGAAAAACGTAATAACAGATCGTAAAGCATTGAAGCATTCTATAGGCTTCCTCTCTACATAACTTTCACACGTGGTACACACGCACACACACGCACACACACACACACACACACACACACACACACATACACACACACACACACACACACACACACTCACACACTTATGCAAACCACGGGGTTTTTTTTCCTTTCCGTCTATCAAATCCACTCGCAAGGTTTCAGCCAGCCGAAAGCTATACTAGAATACACCTTCCGAATGTGCCATACAGTGTGACTGAACTTGAGATTAGCAAGCAGCCTTGTTAAGGCATCCCCACGGCTAAATATGCATACATACACACATATACATATCCATATAATGTATGTGTGTGTGTCTGTGTGTGAATGTATGTATATGTGTACATATATATATATATGTGTGCATATATATGTGTGTGTGTGTGCATATATAAATATATATATATTGTTACGAACGCCCGCACGCGAAGCACCCCCTCAACCGAAGAGGGAACTCGGGCGCGCGCGCGAACGCTCGTACGCTCAGTGAGTTGGCAGCACGCCTCGGTCACCTGACCAATAATAAGCCCCGGCTGGAGCACACAACGAAGAACAACACATGCAAAGGAGGGGTGGAAGAAACAACACGAAGACCATGCGTTGGGTAACCTTTTGTTTTTTACATGCATAACATCACAGAATACATTCAAAACATTAGAATAGAGCATTACATAATAACAATTCCAATACATGACATAACAGTTCAATAACGTTGTCAAAGTTTCCAAAGAATTACAAGCTTTTCAATCATTTTTACATTGCAAAGTTCGTGTCTCAAGTTTCATTTGACAACAAAGTTCTTCTGCTTCTTTCTTTTGTATTTCTTTTCTTTTCCTTTCTTTTAGTAGCATTTAACAACAGCACAGTTAACAACTCGGAGTTCTTTTTCTTTAAAATAATATAAAAGCATTTACCACAACGAAGTTCGTTTCCTTCAGGTCTGCTACTTCCACTGACCAAGGCAATCTGCCACTACAATTCCGTCTCTCTCTCACTGCCTCTGTCTCTATCGGCCTCTCTCTCTGACTGCCTCTGTCCATCTCCACTTCATCTCTGTCCAACTGCTTCGGACGACTGCTACCACTCGACACAACCGATCCTGCTGACCCCCAGAGCTCGACTTGCTTCCCGCCAATTCCTGTCCTGCTGAACTTTCGGTGAACGGAAAGGGGGCAGCTACGCTAAAAATAGCTGTTGTTGCCGACGAGACAAAGGAAATACCATTGTCCCCAACTGACCAGAGTACGGGTTCAAAACCCAGCCCGGGAGATAGGGATATAATGCTAACTGTATTTTCGGTGGTCGCATCAATATGTATATTGTGTATGCATTAAATGTAAGGTAATTTAGCTACAACAGTTCGGATAAGGTCGTCGGCGACTAAATCATCATCATCGTCTAGAATAAACTAGTACTACAGAATTGCTGTGAATAACAGATAAAACCAGCTTATCTTGAGTGTGTCACTCCGTATAAAGACATAATGATAACACTCAATAATCACAGTATTTGCTTTGTTTCAGTATATCTTTCAAGCGGCCCATGAGACCTGCATGATATTGTACCGACCCTGTCAATATATACGGTCGCATCAGATTGTCAAGTATCATTAAATTACCTTTTAGCTGGGCCCAAAGTAGTCGCTTTGTATTTAACAAGGAATAACAATTGGGAGCAACGCAGCGGCAGCGCAAGTGGTACCCATGCTGTCGCTGTCCCAGGGATGATTTATCTTTTTTTCATGCAGACCGTATCCCCACTGCTTATGCTTGATGAAATTGGTAGTTACAGCCAATAAAATGTTTATGTAATCATAATTATTGTCAACGTATAATATAAAAAAAAAAACATTATACGTAGATATATTATTAATTTCTTGTAGTTTAAATTCTGTCTTATTTGTGATTTACTGAATATTTTTAAATGGCATGGAATAAATATACGCATATACGCTAAGACAAGAAATTATGAAGAATAGTTGTATTTTCTCTGTTATTTTATTTAATAAATTTACGAACTCACATAAATCACATGTAACATATTATATTACAGTAAATTACTGCATAAGATATACAAAAACATTCGTACGTCCAGCTATAATTCATATTTATAGTTTGATATCAATTTCCCCCATTATTTTAAGACAATGACATATCCTACTGTTTGTGAATTTATACATTAACGTTTATATCTGCTCACTAATATGAACAACAATGAATGAATGTAAAGGAGATACATTAGCTGAATATGTATAAGTATATATCTAGAAATATATTGGCTTCAGAAAATATATCTCATACTACGAACCATGGGAATATACAAGTTTATATCTGCCTCATTAGTGTAATTTGATAATTTCAGCTTAGGAACAAATCAAAAGTGATTCGTAATAATAGTGCCCCAGATAATAAAATAAAGTTTTGTTTCGTGTGTAAAAATATTTTTGTCTTCGCTTAGATAAAGATCATTCATATTGTCTGCTTCGAAACTAAGAAACGTTCTTCTTAATTACACCGAAGATAACCATAACTCCATTGAAATCCAAAATTTATTAGACGGCTAATGGTGGATCAGTTTAAACAACAAAGACGAGATTCAGCCAAAAATACTGCCTACGCACATGGACAGACGGAGAGGAGTTATTATAAAACATTGGTCAAGTACTCACATTCCAGTTAACAGTTATAGTGGAAAAAAATTTATAGAATTTTTACATAGAGTCTTATGTGAAAACAGTTTACAGTTTTATACTATATCGACATTAGCATTCACTTAAAGCGGTAGCATAATTACAAAACCTATATACCAAAATATGGTAACAAATAACTATAATACTAAATGTTCTGTTCTAAAATTTAAACATATTCTAAAAAGAATATAAAGACTGTACAAAATAAATGTTGTTGTTGGCACTCCGTCGCTTACGACGACGAGGGTTCCAGTTGATCCGATCAACGGATACAGCCTGCTCGTGAAATTAACGCGCAAGTGGCTGAGCACTCCACAGACACGTGTACCCTTAACGTAGTTCTCGGGGATATTCAGCTTGACACAGTGTGACAAGGCTGACCCTTTGAATTACAGGCACACCAGAAACAGGAATTAAGAGCGAGAGAAAGTTGTGAAAGAGTGCAGCAGGGTTCGCCACCATCCCTTGCTGGAGCCTCGTGGAGCTTTTAGATGTTTTTGCTCAATACGCACTCACAACGCCCGGTCTGGGAATCGAAACCGCGATCCTATGACTGCGAGTCCGCTGCCCTAACCACTAAGCCATTGCACCTCCACCCTAAAATTTAAACATATTCTAAAAAGAATACGAAAAGTATACAAAATAAAATAGACGCATATGTCGAATGTGAGAAATAAAGTGCATTTTTTAAAAACTGGAAAAATATGCACTTCAAACATTGAATTTGACGGTTCGAATTTCGAAACTACTACCCAAAGCATGAAGATGAAGTTTAAAGTTTTTGAAATACTCTTATTACTTTCTTACTCTACAACAAAATGCGTGCTGCATTACTTTCTACTAAATTGTTTTGGTTTACTTTCTTATCACTGTCATGAGGTAATTATTTTAGCTAATCTTTTCGATAAATACTTTACGTATGTCTTATATCAGTGATATCATCAGAAACTATTTAACTAATACATTGCAATTTATTCAAGGGGATTTATTCATCATTGCACTGCTTGCATACTTGCGAATAAAATATCAAATATACGAGTTTGTGAATGGTGAATGTGTGTGAGTGTGTGTGTGTGTGTGTGTGTGTGTGTGTGTGTGTGTGTGTGTGTGTGTGTGTGTGTGTGTGTGCGTCCGTCTCTCTCTCTCTCTCTCTCGCTCGTGATATATATATATATATATATATATATATATGCATGTAGTAGTTGTTCCTACATGCATAGAAGTCCTAAAGGCATCTAGATGCCCTGGTCATCAGGGAACACTTTATTGTATCGGAAAATTATATAACTAGATAGTTAGAGTGTTTTCTGGAGAGCCGTTGTGTAGTATCCATATGCATCTGTAACTTATATCGCAGTGGGAAAAAGCTTGTAAGAATTTTAATATAAAGTTCTGAATATCTTGAATTTTCCTATATATACACATATATATAAACCTTTTGTAATAAGGTTCGCAACAGCCATACAGACTATCAGACAGGCGGATATGTTGATATTTTGTTAGTTACATAAACGTAACGAGCAACATTTTATTACATCGAATATGTCAAAAATAGAACTACATTAATTTGAAATCCAGTATGCTCTAAACTACAATATCACAGTTTGCATTCTTAACTGCTGCGAAATTAACAGAATTGATTTCTTTAAGAAGAAATAGGTAGAATTGAAAAATGACTTCACATGCAATACAATTTTGAATATGAATGGTAACTTGAGAGTATAAATTCCAAAAGTTATATTACAAACAATTGACAAAAATTAATTTGGTCTCTGTTCAAAGGAAACATGTAATATTAATAAGAATAGACAAATCTCAACAATATGTATATTCAAACACAAGGCACCATTTTAAGTTTAAATACAAAAGAATGCCAAATTTACTTTTCTCTCTTTCTCTCACTCACTCTATCTCAACTCATGCAGGTAGATAGGTAGATAAAGACAGATTGATTGATAAATAGATATATGCATGCATACATACATGCATACATACATACAGATATAAACGTAAAAATATATTTAACCATTAATATTATAGAAACTTATACGCATCTAAGTATACGCGCATATATATAAATATATATATATATATATATATATATA
>NC_068988.1:16949388-16953062 GCF_001194135.2 Octopus bimaculoides | reverse complement strand
ATATATATATATATATACATATACGTGCATATATATATATATGTGTGTGTATGTATATACATATACACACGCACATATGTGTACACATCCATCCATGCATACACACACACACACACACACACACACACATATATATATATATATATTCATAGATGTATATACGTATGTATGTATATTTATATGTGCGTGTGTGTCTGTAAATGCGTCCGTGTATGTTTGTGTTTGTGTTTGTGTGTGTATAGAATCCAGGCTATTCAAAGTTTCATGCTATAATTTCACTTTTTTCCTTGTACCTTGTATAGACGTAACATAAATATCATGAGTATGCATTGTATGCAGTAAACTATATAAATGTTCGTTGACAAGATTATAACAATATATTTTGTTAAAATATTTGAAATAGAAATTCCTTTCAATATTTGAATCTCTGCTGACATTCACTCTGAATTCCGATTCATATTCTCTTCGAAATTTCTAGACATATGCATAGATCCATACTTCATGAAAACAATAGGCCTTACTAATGCAGCGTGTAATAATTTTGCAAGTTAATTGTCAATTGACGCTATCAAAATGTACCTGTCTTCTATCGAATTAAGTCTGGTAGAATATAAACACTTGGATATATGAAAAATTTGACGACAATGGGAGGCGAAAAGAATTTAAAATGTATTGTTAATATATTTATTAAGCAAAAATGGTATATGTGTAAGCGGTTACTGATCGAAGTAACTAAAATCGCAACCATATATTCGAAATATGTTATGTATTTTACTAATCACTCAATATTATTCGAAATATGCAAACTTCTCACATTGATGTGAGATTTATGGAAGAAATTTATGGTGAATGCTTTATGAATTTCAAGGTACAGACTTTATAATTTGTATAATTCTTGTTAAATGATGTTCTTATAATAATGCATAGTTACTGATGCTTTATTTCTAACATATGTTAAGAAACATCTATCAAAATACAAAATTACTAATACTTGTTTTAAGCTTTGGCACATGGCCAGCAACTTCCGAGTGATGGAGTATTCATATGGTACTTATTTTATCAATCCCGCAAGGGTGATATGAAAATTTAACCTCGAAGATATGTGAATTCACAGCGTAAATACTGCGAAACAATTTGCCCGGCGTACTAATGATTCAGCCAGCTAGCTGCCTTCGAGACCACTAATATTAAGACGAAAAGATAAAAAGAAAAAAGACAATCGATGAAAGAAATATACAGTAAGACAGAGCGTTATGAAATTTATAATTTAGAAAATTTCTTACATGGCAACAATTTGATATCTTTATATAAATTTATTTTAAATGGTTAATATTCTATACATTCATAGAAACAATAACATTGAATTTCGAAAAATAGCTGTATATGTCCTTTGTACTTTATTTAACGAATTAATGAATGTGAATTAATCATACAATGCAAGAAAATTATATTTAAGTAAATTGCATTATTAGATAAAGAGAAACATTCGCACATCCAGCTGTAACTTTCCTCAACAACAAATGCTCATATTTATATTTTAACGTAATTCACCACCACCATTTCAAGACAATATCACATTCCACTTTTTCAAAAATTTTGAATTATTGGCTAAATATATTTACCATGCAGAACAACAATGACAATTAATATATGGGAGTTACATAAGTTAATGTAATAATTTATAGCGTTAATGTTTCTGATTTAAAAAATTGTTACTCAAAAACTTAAAATCAGGAGACATATATATAACTTCACGGTTGTCTTTCTTTCATAAAATGTATTGCCTCAACTTAGATCCAAATGAAACGAGACTAGTGATAATTGAGCTGCAGACATAAAATTATTTTTAGTGAAATATTATCGACTGGTCTTCGCTGCATAAATATCAATATTTCAGACTGCGAAAATCTGTAACGCAAACTAAAGTACATTATAACTTAAAACTTAAAATTATATAACTCAAATAGATATCTTCTCATAACTATTCTTTCGTTTAAGTCAATAGTAAAATATTCCTTCCTGTAAACCTAATAATAAAATGTTCTTTCACTTAAATCTAATAGAAAACAGTTAACTTATATGAGCATAGATCAGAATGACAGAGCTGTATACATTTTAACATGACTATGACATTAGCATAAATATATATATTAACCACTAAATACAACTACATGATATGGCATAGAAAGTATACTATAAGCAAACGAATATAACAGGCAGACAGACAAATAGAAAGACACATAAGCGTGTCTCATAAATCATCATGTTGCTGGAACAATACAATATATCATTTAAACAGTGTAAACCTGAGCATTGCTACAGGACGTATTGATAATTTATAAATATATAACGTAGTTTGTATGAACAGGGTTATTTTGCATTTCGTATATATATATGTATATAAATAGATAGATAGATAGATAGATAGCTAGCTAGATAGATAGATAGATAGATAGATAGATACACATACATACACACACGTGTGTGTGTGTGTGTGTGTGTGTGTAAATAATAATGTATGGTAAATAAACAAACGACATTACGTATACTTATTGTTGAAACGAACGGGAGACAAACAGAACGACCGTAATTCTTCATCAATTGTCGAATAATTTGAAGTATGCAGTTTCGCACCTTTAACGATAAAACTGAGCGCTTCCCATTTGGCGGTGCCCGCAAAAAACCTTTCTTGCGGAAAGCAAACAAAACAAAATAAACAAAAGAACAACACTACACTTTGTTGATAATGATACCATACTTAAAATGTTTTGTCAGAATTCTATTCAGGTATCTTTAGAGGAAATTAAAGTTATATAATTAGATATGTTTTAAAGGATTAAGTCTTTCGAATTCTGTACGATTCTTGAAATCTCTTTTTCAAGTGTAAACCAAATATCTCAGGTCGACAGAAAATCATTCAGAAATGTAATCTTTTAAGCATGGAAAAGTTAACAGGTATTACTATATATACATAACAAATAGCTTACTTGTATTTCTGCATTTAATTTTCATTGAATCCGAATCAAAGTTAACATATGACCTATCTATATCAATATGTACCTTAAGTGTTACATTATGATAACGTTTTATATATGGGAGAATATACAAATAATAACAACAGACGAGGACAGGTGGTGTAAATAACAAAAGTATATATTAGTATGACGCTCGGGAATACGGAAAGTCTTTGACGTTTCGAGCTACGCTCTTCAACAGAAAGAATACGGAGACAAGGAGAAAAACACGGAGAAAAAAAAATTGAATAGTGTTCAGTCAACGGTCAATCATAATAACGTTTTATATAAATATATGCAGAAGTTATAAACGGTTCGCACCTCAATGCTTGTCGAAACATACTCAGATAGAAAAGTAAAATTTCATTATGTACACACATACACGTGTCCATTTATGAAACATTTACAAAACCAGTACTTAGAAACGTGGAACAGTAAAATTACGTCAAACACCTGAAACAAAAATTCTAAATATTTGCATAAATGTATCTATATCTGAAAGTGTCATTTTCTTTCCCTCTTTATAATTCAAAAAGCTATAATGATCAGACAGAAAGTGTGCAGGGGGTACAATATGTATGTATGTATGTATGTATGTATGTATGTATGTATGTATATATGTATGTATGTATATATGTATGTATGTATGTATGTATGTAT
>NC_068988.1:16935774-16948006 GCF_001194135.2 Octopus bimaculoides | reverse complement strand
ATATACATATATATATATAGAGAGAGAAGGGTATAAACATCTAGATATATGTATATACATCATTGTTCATAAATTTACGTAGGAGTTCGCAGCAATTAAACGCAGCTTGTGTGTATTTGTCTCAATTTTAATTAAATATTCAGCGAATTCGCCTATTAAGTACATGCTATAAGGACATATTGTTCATTCAGCCGATCGGTGCATATAAACATATATAAACATATATATATATATATGTGTGCGTGTGTGTGTGTATGTGTGTGTGTGTGTGTGTGTGTGTGCGTTTGAGCTGCAATAAATGTTCTTTCTATAAACTATGTCTTCAAATATTTATTCATAATCAATGTCATATACACTCATAAACGGACGCATTCAGACCACGGCTGCGCTAAATCTACGCATTTTTAATTATGAATTTATATGCATTAACTTATCTAATCGCATATCCTGTGCCACCTGATTAGGACGGTTTTTCACTTTACTACAAAACATATAGGTTAATTGAAATTGACAGTATGACAGTTTCGTTCTCTACAATATTAATCATCAAAATAACATGCTTTTATATTCAGTAAACTTATATCAGAGGAGAGAGGGAGTGAGGAAGAGAGAGAGGGAGTGAGGAAGAGAGAGTGGGAGTGAGGAAGAGAGAGAGGGAGTGAGGAAGAGAAAGAGGGAGTGAGGAAGAGAGAGATGAGGAGAGAAGCATAGATACGTGTGTGAGTGTGTATGTGTGTGTGTGCACGAAGTGTGTGTCTTTGTTTCTCTGTTTTCACTAAGACGATTTGACAACGGTGTTATCTTCTTTACATCCCCTTTAAAAGATCGGCGAAAAGGACTAATATAATAGATACATTCCTATTTTACAGGCCCAGGCTTGGTTGTGTGACTAAAAACTTGCTCAAGCTCATGGTTTCGTTTGTCCCGTTGCATGACACCTTGGGCAAGTATTTTCTATTATGGACTCGGGTCGACTAACCTTGTCGGTAGATTTGGTTAACGGAAAGAAAAGAAGCTCGTCGAATATATGTGTGGGTGCGCGTACGTGTGTGCTTCTATGTGTACGTGTCTTTCTTTTCGTGTTTATCCACCACCACCACCGCTAGCTGACCAGTGTTGATGTGGTTGCATCGCAGTAACATTGCGGTTCGGTCAAATAAATCCAAGACTATAACTACTAGGTCGATTCATTCGACAGAAATCTCAAAGAAGTACCCCTGCGTGGCTGCAATCTAATGACTGTGACAAGTAAAATCTCTTCTCTGAGCTAACGTACGAAGAAACCGAAGTACGTTTTATATTCAAGTTTTGTCGCCAGTAACAAAAATAATTATTTATGGAAGGCACAAAAATTACAATTGTGTGATGCAATTTGCCCCTTCAAGAAGGTAGTGGTAAAATTGGTTTCAAATTTTAGCACAATGCCAGCAATTTCAAAAACAGAGCTAGCCGAATACATGTAGCCCAGTACTCAAATGGTAGTACTTTTATCGGCTCCGAAACGATGAAAGGCAAAGTCTACCTTGGCGGTATTTGAAATGAGAACGTGAAGTCGGAAGAAATGCCGCTAAGCATTTTGTCCAGCGAAGTAACGGTTCTGCAATCTCGCTGTCGTTGAAAGTGGTATACATGATTTGATTTCAAACTTTGACAGAAATTATGCAGTATCGTGAAGGGATTAAGTCAGTTACATTGACTCCAGTCCTGAACAGTAATTACTTTATCGACCACGAAAGGATAAACTCAGGATGACCCCGGAATTTGAACACTGTAAGTGCAGCCGGACAGAATGCCGTTAGGTTTTTTTGCCAGGCGTGCAAACTGAGGTAACAATAATATAAAACAGGATTGTTTTCCTCTAAGTTATGCTCATGTAACATAAGGTCTCTACTAATATCATCTGTCAAGTAAGCTGAGGGAATGGAATTCGGCAAAGAATTGCATCCTCAATATAACTATTATGCCAACTGTCATCAGCATTGTATATACGGCAGTACATTTCATGCACTGAATTTAATTATAAGATTCGGAAACATTTCATTCATAGATTGAATCCTGGAAGACTTAATTTTAATTTCATCCTTCTCTGTTCGATAATTAAGTATCAGACAGTACTGTTTCCCCTCCCCGAAATGTATAACGTTGTTATAATGAGTACAGTCGTTCTTTGCATACACTGCAACAAAGCTATGTGTGTAGACAGTGCAGATTTAATTTATATATCAGTCACTCTACATATCATGAACCGGCTAACAAATGACAAGAAGCAATTTTGATTCCGTGCGAATTGAACCCAGATACTGGGTGTAACTTAAAGTACTATAGAATATATATGTAACTCTGGTGATAAACAAACTTCGACCCCCTATAACAAGTTAAATAACAACGCCTACTCCAACTAAAAATACAATATTTCTTATTGATATTATTAACATTGATAGTTCTAATAATAAAGGAGATAAGATCCAGGTTATATAATCATGTTACGTTGTTTTCAATTGTGTTTCTTAGAGGAATTGATTTTTCATCTGCTATTTTGTAATCTGCTTTAAAAAAACACAATCTCTAGTGATGTTGTTTTAAATCAATTTTAACACTACCAATATCGATTAAAAGTTAAAATGAAAGAAAACAAATTAAGCATAACTATTTTTCTAACTACTGAAAGCTTTCAGCAGTGAATCTATATTTGTATGGTAGACGTTACTTAATGGATAAAATCAAGTTTTTTTTTCACACCTTCAGTTCTATAAGCAAGAGAAAATGCTCATTTGTGTTGACTTTAGCACATATGTAATGTTTGAAATAAAATAATTTTAAAACGAAACATAAATTCATGTGTGCTGTGTCTAGACGCCATAATATTTTGGGGTTGAACCTAATCTGCACTCTGAAATTTACAATTTCTTTTGGATATAGTTCTGGTGTTCTTATACCGTAAGGAAGAAAAGATCGAAACCGTTAATCTACCTAATTTTATAATAAGGCAAATGGTTTTACTTGGGAAATGAAAAAAGAACACAAGAAAGCACAAGTATTTAATCATAATCCGCTGACTCCTGTAAGATAACATGTGCATTCTAAAGTTTAACCTGATACGACTCAATATTGCCACGATGATGATGATGATGATGAAGACGACGTTATAGTGATTATGGTGAAGATGAACAATGACAATGACGACGAATATTATTATGATGTTCACCTGACTTAAACATCATATTCTCTATACATATGTTTAAATCTAATTATGTAAGAGCTGATGGATAAATGAAGGATCAGAACACTTAACAGAAAATTGGCCGCGATAAAAGATTATTTCATTGAGTGTATAAATATATAGAAATGAATTAAAAGAAACAAAGTTTTTAACAGATATAATGCAATTGTTGTTTCATGCTATAGTAATATTTACAAAATCATCTTTGAAGAGATTGAAAATATACTTAATATGTATTTTTAAGTGGCGAAAAAATAAACAAGACAAAGCATCTATGCAAATCGAAACCCAACATATCATGTATATGTTCCTTCCTACTCTCAAAGTCATATTATATTTGGATGTTTCCGATAGAGATAGGAATGTTTACAGTTAATGATTATAATTGATTTTATATATGTGTATCAAGGTGAAACGGTTTATGAGGTGCAGGCTTTCGTTACGTTCTTCCTTAGTTATTTCTGATCATTCTGACGGGAAGTGCTCTCATTTTCAAACATTTTGAACCAAATGTGTATGATATCCGATCAGTTATGTGTATATAAGCCTTAAACCGGCTCATGGCCTTCTAATTCTGTCAAGCAGAGATAGCACTTGTTCTTTTTATCTTAGAATCTGATATAATATTCTATTTGCACTACTTCACGTCGACGTTCCTCTCACACTAAGAAAAAATACGTCACAAGACCCCGTACCCCATAGGCTTTTAGCGGTACAGTAATGTCATTATTATATTTTCCAATGTTCATACTACCGTAGTTCACTTTAAATGACAGTAATACAGATAAAATGCCCAACAACGTATTTTGTTGTTACAGTGAAAAATATATTACGTCAACAGAGTTGTGTACAGAGATGGTATCGAAAGCAATGACTGACTCGAGAATAAATACTTCAAGTTGAATATCAGCTGCAAGGCTGTCAAAGTAACAATATAATAACATCAATAATTTATTGATCTAGGTTTTTAAAATTTATAATTTTAATGTATTTCATATCATTTTTTTTTTTAACTTTATACAAATTATTATTCAGAAACAAAGCGTAAAGCTTGTAAATAAGAGGAATATATTAAATAATATAAAACAAACAGTAATTATTTAATAGATAAATGTAAATATTATTGATGAAAATGAATAGCTTTGTTTCAGTTCATTTGAATTTCCATTCAGCCTCATAATATCCTGATCGATATCTATAAACACACATTTGATTTCCAGCCACCGCATTTTCAAAACCAATATTTCACAATTTTTCGTTGCAACGTAATAGAGTCGCAATTCTCATTTATAAACTATCGTCTAAATCCATTTGCATATACACACCTAATTACATATACTTACATTCATACGCAGTCACATTTATGTGTATGTGCTTACATATATATATATATATATATATATATATATATATATAATATTCTTGTATAATAAATATACACAAATCACCAATTAGTTGATTTACTTTTCATAATAATGTTCTACATGTGTACGGGTAATTGGTGTTGAGGGAAACATAGCCTTAGTATTTTTATAAATATCAAGTTTGTTTTCGATTGTACTCTGAGCAGTCTCATGCACATCAGGCGAAAATTAAGAAAGCTAGGGATGATAATTAGTGAGTGATTGACAGAAATGTAGGTAGTACCACTGATTCCCGTAGCTTATCTCCACAACCTAATTTGTGCGTGCAGTAGGAGTATAACTGGCAAATAACCTCGTCATCCTTTGATCGCAGGCTGTTGAACCAGTTATCAATCAGAAGGTATTCAGTGCAAATCTCTAACGACACTACATTCACCTTTTAAGGAGAGTGTTTTTCATTATGTCAAATGCAGTTCAGACTGTAGTTAGGGAAACTTTACCGAAACTATATCCGCAATTCCATTTGTCGAATACTTGAATATACTTTAGTATATTTTAAAGTGATAAATGAACATCAGCTGGAGCTGTAGATATTTCACGTTTTATAAATGTTTTTATTACTATTCTCATGCTCACGTATATGTTCATAAACTTTATTTATTAAGATAAAGATTACGACTACATCCTCGATTAAGCTGCATACTCTGTGTTGCTGAATGCTTAACATCTGAACATTTTTCATTATGTTAGAAATTTCGATTATGTATTCAGCTTCATAAAAGAGTAACAGTAGAACTTATATCGTGCCAAGAGAATAATATTAAAATTAACATTAACAAAAGGGAAAGTAATACGTTTTCTTCATAACGTTGTCAATTATTTCGTTCAAAGCAGCTATTTAATGTAAAATTCTTCTAAAGATTTGATGTCGATTGAAGCAGAAATATTTATTGGCATTGAAAGTATGATACATTTATATGAATAAAGACATAACGCATCCGAACCTTGATAATAAAAAGTAATTTATCACTACTAACCTAATAATATTTAAACTTCAGTAACGTGAATTTTTTAACGTACAAATTTAAACAGTTTAACATTTTACTAATAGGCTGTGCATAGCTTTATTTTTTATTTGGTATTATTTCATTGAAACATTATGTCTCGAGGCAACAAAGATGTATATTTTAAGGAGATAAGTTACATTGTAAATAAGTTACATTTTAGCTAATGTATTTATCCTTTCAGCATGTTTTGTGTGGTTGAGAGATTAATTCACAAGAGGTATGAATATTGCTAACGGCACTCGCTTGGTATTGCATTTTGACTAATTTAAATATATCTTGGCAATAAATAGCTTTGGCGTATCGTTAATATCAAACACATATTGTGCATGAGATAGCTCCTTACATGAAAATATAAATGTTTATCTATATTCATACACGTTTATAAACAGACACACAGCCAATGCAGCTACAGGTATTACATATACACACAGACGAAGTATGTACGTTTGAAATATTTGTAAGTGAATGCTTTAAAATACAGAAATAAATATATATCATTTAAAAATAGTTGTTTATGTTTTAGCCATACCTGTGATAGGCATGTGATGCAGAGATAACATTATAACTAATGGGCTCTACTGTTACGTTCCACCTATTCAATAAAGTTGGTTCACTAAACAGAAAATTTACTGAGAAAATTATTACATTATAAACAGCAAATTTTAGTAAAATATATTAATAATGTACAGTAGTGACTAACAAGAACTAAATGGCTACACCGCGTCTACACACAAGCATGCACAACATTATTCTTTTAGTGATCTCTGACATTCGATTACAATGATGCTGAGACCATGTTGAGACAAAGATTTATAAGGAAATGTTAAAGCCAGTACGTAATTACAGTATAAATTGCATTTATACTGTAATAATTTCCTCAGCAGTAATTCTAAATTTTAACATAACGTCAAGGTTTACCCACGTCCAGTTTTATAAAAAAATCAATACAGGTCAGCAATAAAATATAAATAAATGTAAATTAGATTCTAGTAGATGCGACATCGAATGAAATTATGAAAATAGTACCTGGATTTTAATTATCGTCAACTGTGTGTATTGACAAGTATCAGGCAACTAAGTCAAAAACACATTTGGTATTATTTTCTTCTGTCCCAGTTTTGCCTCTTGTCGCGACACACTTTCTAATTTTATTTCATCCTGAAATACTTGACAAAATATGTTGAAGCCAACGTACTGGCTTTAACATTTTCTTCTAAATCTTTGTCTCAACATGGTTTCAGCATCGTTGCAATCGAATGTCAGAAGTCGCTAAAAGAATAATGTTGTGCATGCTTGCGTGTAGACGTGGTGTTGCCATTTAGTTATTTTTAGTCATTATAGTACATTATTAATATACTTTTCTAAAAATAAGATCTAAAGAAGAAATGTCTTCCAGATATAATACATATTGTCATTCAGAGAAGAATATGGGTTTCGTTCTTAGATATAAGGCAAATACACGGCGTTGAATCTTTAATTCACGTTTGAAGATATTTGTTACTAAATTGCAATATGTGCATTTAATTTTCTTTGCAAATCTGCATACTGCTGCTAATAATCTTGCATCATAATCTTGTCAGTCGAATGTACGTTAAATATATCGGAAAACGTTAGGGAGTGAGACAAATCAGCACGCGCCTTTTAAAATCGAAATACTGTATTGTTAAATTATGAATCATAATCTATAGCATTTTAACCCAACTTCTCTAACGGACTGTATAATTTATTTAGCAATGTCGCATATATCTCTAAATCTGATTCGAATGTCCTTCAGTGGTTGTATTCATATTGCATTTTGAAAATATTATTCGATTAATAATTTCCAAAACAGAAAAAAAAAGAAACTGTAGTTTATTCTTTTAGTAGATATCGCACTAGAATAATTCTTTAATACAATAAAATTATATTTTAGACGAATGGAATAGAAAAAATATATAAAAGATATTGTCATGGAATATTTTAGTAAATTAGACTCATCAAAAATTTATCATCAATTTTTAAAGATCTGTAAATATTTCTCCCAATGCGCATTCTGATTATTGCCTCTTCCTGTATCTTAAAGGTCGTTGTTTCATTCAGGGTTTGTAGTCACGCTTCTATTCGCAATATTATGAATATAATTATTTTTATGATTATAATCACTGACTCATAGATTTCAATCCGAACTGCAAGTTGTGTAATATTTCCGTTTCGATCATATTCAGTGTCAACTGTTACTATTCTCTCGAGTGCCAGATAAACTATATTATAGCAGTTTAATAGTATCAATTTATATATAAATATGCCCTACCCTACTAAAAAAAGAAACAAGTTGTGTTAGTTGTAATGAATTCCACGTCAATATTATTGCAATCTTCGAAATATTGCAGAATGAAAGAATCGTTAGAGATTCGAGAAAGGCGTTAACATATTTACTCTAAACGTTTCCAGTAAAAACTTAAGTTCCGCCAAGGTCACATGTAGCTCGCACACTTAAAGAAATGTATGGCTTTGTTCCTAAATTAGAAACAAACATTTTATATCTATTATTCGTATTTATATTAAGATTAAATATTCACATTTACAGTTTCATTATACTGTTTCAAATTTTTTTCTGTCGTTAAATGTAAGTGAACAGGTGTTTCATTTTATATCGCCGTACATAAAATATATTAGCACTCGGTTGCACGATCCCATGGAAATAGTTAGTCACCCATCTAAAACTGCAACAAAGATTGATCAAATTCAGATCCGCATAAATATGAGGCGAGTGCCTGTACCTATCCACTGCCGTTGTTGAATTTGTTACTTAATGTATCTTCATTTTTAATTTACCAACAAAACAATGATATCAGTAATCGCAACTCTCACGACTTGTGCTTTTAGCAATATGACAAATTATTAGAAATAACCTGCATTATATCAAATATCTTGCACGGTATTTTTAATAGAAATTAATAGTACTATACCCCATCCAGTAATATACGCTACACTTTGTTACCCGGTATAGATGCCAATAACAGAAATCCCCGACTTATTCAGCTTAAATAATATCGAAAAGAGAATGCACGTTTCAGCATCAAAATTAAACGTTCTAATGCGTATTTTATTGTGCATACTCTAAAAGCATTTGTAGTATCTGTATAGATTCTGAATTCTGTACTTTTGATTTTTTGCTCAGATTGTAATATTTTCTCTTCCGTTCACGATGGTAAAAATAGATACCTTTAAGATAATGCAAATCACTAACTCATAAACAATTATATCTTCTACTCTACAACATTTAACGCTGTGAGTGGCTAGTCAAATGCTATCCATTATAAATGCTCCAATGAAATGCAAATTTGCTAAAAAAGATAATGACCACTGAATAACTCACTAATATTATTATGTTTGTCTAATTATTTCTATTAGTTAAATGAAGTGGAAGTAGCGGTTTCCAAAATTCAACAGAATTACGATGAAGTCTTTAAAACAAATCTCGTTCAACTTTACTATTTCCTTCCTCTTCTGTCTTATTGTCTTTCTCTATTTCTAAAAAACAAATACACCCATTCTTTTCCTCTCTCTTTCTCTCTCTCTCCCTCTCTCTCTCTCTCTCTCTCTCTCTCTCTCTCTCTCTCTCTCTCTCTCTCTCTCTCTCTCTCTCTCTCTCTCTCTCTTTCTCTCCTTCCATGCAGGGGAAGACTGAAAATACATGTGTGATATTTCAGGTAGGCCCGGAGGCTTTTGCACTATTATTTTCTTTTCACTACCTTGATTCGACAATTAACAAGAACCACACTATCTACATAGTTGTTAACACCGAAAGACATATACCAATATCAGAACATACTAATAAACTTATAGCAATTGGAGGGCAAAATAAATAATAATATAAGAAAACGTAAAATCAATAAGCAGTTGAGCATGGTTAAGCAAGTGAAATTGTATTGCATTATGCTATGATTAGGGCAACGGAATATTTGAGAATAGCTGACACCAATTTCAAGAACAACATATGCAGCAAATGAGAATCTGGAGAAACTTACATTTACATAATTACATAGGCATATTTATATATGGAATGAACGTTATTGTAACTTGCTGTTGAAAAAAATTCATGCATGAGTAGACACGCTGAGGAAAACAGTAACAAATCCACATGAAATAGCAATCAACACAGTTGCACGTTTTGCCTCTATCGCAGAGAGCTATTCAAAGATACTTAGAAGAACAGTTAGTAGTATCTTCCATTGAATCCTGATTTGATACCCCTACATGTCATAAAGTTATAAGTGCTTTTGACTGAAGACTTTGGTCACAGCATTTTGATATTGAAAACATTTAAGATTTCTCAAATTCGCTGTGCTGTAAATAATGTATCATCGCTCCTGATACTTGTCAAGTTATTGTACTGAATGGTACATAACAATGACAATGCCTTGAGGTCTATCAGAGATACCACACAAGTAGTTTTGGACAAGATCTCCTCTCATTGAAAGTTAAGAGCGCAAATGTGTGAATGTATTTGCCTCAAAGCAGCACAAAAATACAAGTTGATGTATAGAAATTAGGAAAGAATAGAGAAAGTCTCATTAGTTCAGTGTTTATCGAAATATTACATAATACTATTGGATTTATAAAACAAGTCTTTTCACTTCATTTAACTGATAAAAGTAATTAAGACAAATATTTTATTATTATTAATCAGTTGTTCCGCTATATTCCTATAAAAAAAGTTTGTTTTTCACTGAAGCATTTATAATGTCTTTATTTTAACTAGTCAGAGCGCTAATTGTTGTAGGGTAGATGATATAATTGGTAATGACTAGATTTTTAGGCAGTGATTTGAAGCTATCTGATTATTCGTTTTAGCTGTAGGGTATCTACTTTATTTCTATCTGTGAAGTTGAAGAAAATGAATACATAGTGAGTGTTTACAACTGTATCAAGTATGCATATAATTCAGTGAAATAGCTTTGTTGTACATACTCATGCTGGACCAATATGGACATAATGTTAATGTAAATGAACCTACGGAATAGCCAAATGAATGAAATGATTAATTCGTTGAACGGTAGATACCAATATTACACTCGTCATCGATACCAAAGCAGAAGTTCACATTGCATTTCCGACGATGACTGCTAGTTGTTCAATTTGTGATATTTCTCATAAATACATCCATGACAGATTATATATGTTATTTTCAAAGATACTACCGTCCGGAACTATGATAAAGCTTGACAAATGTTATATGTATAGAGATAAATAGATAGACAGGTAGATAGATAGATAGATAGATAGATAGATAGATAGATAGATAGATAGATAGATAGATAGATAGATAGATAGATAGATAGATAGATAGATAGACATACAGAGAGACAGACAGACAGATTATGCTATAGTATTTACCATTTCAAATTTTCTAGATCTTCAGTCTCTTGTCTCGGTCGCAGTGCACTGAGATGATAGGTATTCGTATATACCGTAAATATATATATATCTAAAAGACCGACAAGACAGGTATGCTATCCGTTAACGATTAGATATTGCCTAAATATCTAAAACTGATATCAGCTCCTAAATTTCTTCGATGTTTGTCTAAAACGATTCATTAATCATGTCTTCATCTTTTGCTTTTAGTCTCAAGTAACGGTTGATCTTATAACTTTATGGTGAAAATATTCTAACTTCAACATTAGTTTCTTTATTCTGGGCTCATTTTACATGTGTGTATAATGTTAACTAAAATGAAAACATTTATGTTTCAGGGAATAAAATATGTACGCAAATGTTATTGTATATTTCATAGCTATGGGTTTGTGTTGGTCTTTCATGCTAGTGATAAAATTATACGTGCTGAAATTTTAACAGCATATATACATTAATTAAAAGTAAAAAGATGATATGCATCTAATGTATACATTCTACGTTGTATACCGCATAATGCTTCTACCGATTTTCCTAAAGTTATATACTCTAGTAAATTGAGATGCGCTATGAAATGCAAATATAGAACCCTACGAAAATATCTATGCTTATGATTTTGATTTATTGTTGACGCATAAACATTTCCATATCAATCATTGGTACAGCTTACTCTTAGTCACAGTGAATCAAACATAATTTTGCAACCTCTGGAGAGAGACTGAAATCCACATAATTATTTATAAACCAAAACTTCTAAATAAAGACACAAACACCAGTACATATATATATGTGCGCGTGGCCATAATCGAACATATACGAATATCTATATTTGTCATATCTGTGTGTGTGTGTCTGTGCGTGTATATATATATATATATATATATATATATATATAATATAATTGCAGCATAAAACCGTTAGGTCATCGACTCGAAAAGCCGTAGCCCACCAATGACC
Organism: Octopus bimaculoides; assembly: GCF_001194135.2. Taxonomy (NCBI): domain Eukaryota; kingdom Metazoa; phylum Mollusca; class Cephalopoda; order Octopoda; family Octopodidae; genus Octopus; species Octopus bimaculoides. The sequence continues at coordinate 16,936,001 of NC_068988.1, read as the reverse complement.
ACATATAAGAAGTACAACATAGACCACAAAAACCAAATTAGTAAAGGGAGGTGAAAATGTTTATACATAAGAATAAAAATCGATTAAAAATGCAATAGAATAATATAAATAAATAAATAAACAGCGATTAGAAATTGATTAAAAATATATATACATATATATATACATATATACATGTATATATATACATGTATATATATATACACATGTATATATATATATATATA
>NC_068988.1:16924995-16935492 GCF_001194135.2 Octopus bimaculoides | reverse complement strand
ATATATATATATATATATATATATATATATATACATACACATATATACATACACACATTAATACACACATGCACAAACATGCATAAACATGCAGACACACAAATCCATCCACGAACACACAACCACTTATACTACACAAACAGGTACACCACACAAGCATGTACGCACACTCACGTCAAAAGCCCGAAGAGAGAAGCAGTTGAAATAGGTTGATTGCTTTACTGCGATAATATCCTGGAAATGTTAATCAATCAGATTTAAAGATTGTTCTAATTATAAGGTAACATAACGTTCATTTTTATTTATTGTATTATTTACATTTATCACCATTATTATCTTTATGAAGGTTTGTACACCCTCTCAAAAGCAGCGATGTGTGTTTCTAATATTCACATTGTATAATAATTTTAGGATTAAATATAATTTTAACTTCGATGCAATATATCATAAGATACTAAATAAGAAGGATCACAAAATACTGTAAATATATCAACTACTATACACAATTCCCTTTGCTACCGTAGAAGAGTAACTTTGTAACGAACTGTTGCTTCTATATAAGCCTATCAACTAAGGACACTGCCAAAGGATACACAATTATAAATCGTATGTTTGTGGTGCATTAGACACCAATTCCAGAAATTTTATAGCCGATCAAAAAATCATACAAACCCTCCTATTTCCGAATGATTAAAGTTCATATATAAATGAAATGACAAGGAGAATTACGAATTATAAACAGAATCCAAGATTGATAATATTGAATCTCAGTTATCCTGAGAATTGAAATATATTTATGTAAGTCAACGTAATGTGAGTGTTGTTCATCTAATTCTAAAACTACCACAATTATTATTATGAAGAACTGTAACTATGATACATCAAAAGTAAATGATTTATGTTACCTTTGACATTCTATTGTATAGGAATTCCGATGCTTGCATATTATCATGCACCCGAGCTCAAGAATAGTTGCAATATTTGTATTCGTGATAAGGAACATACATACTTCTTAAACCTTAATGGAAGAGGTAGTCGTGCAAAATAAAGACCATTTGAATATTGTTACTCTGTGCAAGACAAGGTAAATATATCACTTGATTCTAGGTTCGATAAATTGTCAGAATAAACATGATCATAACTTTCATTAGAAACTGCACTCCCTGTCGGCATTGCTGCAGATATCACAATTCATATGAGCAAATAATTATATATCCCATAATGTATAGCGATTAATGTAGAGAAGAAAATGCATTACATTGAAATGTTTGTCTGAAGTAGATGTAAGGGCATGTTTTGAATAAACCCATCGCTATAAATTTCTATTGGCTTTCTTATCGTTGCTTTATAAATGAGGTTATCTCTATAGTGAAGGTAGTCATATAGCTGGTAGAAACTCGACGAATAAGTGCAATATATTGATTCAATGCAGTAGATAAAACACATCTCTATATTAATCACCATCCAACTTCATACTCAGCAATACTGTACCGTTTCTAATAGAGATATCATAATTTATGTCTGCAATCTTGTATTTTACTCTTTGTGAGTTAATTCCGATAATACCTACAATAGAATGAATCTGTTTGGGCTCGGTTTAAGATGTGTTATATTTATTCTGCCTGGCTTCCATTGGGATGTATACAGAACATATCTTAGATCAACTAAGAATCATAGAGTTCATGAGTGCGTGTGAAATTTTTCTACTCTCAAGTGCACGAGAATGGGCGAACTTCAGAATATTGCTGAGTTGTTTGGAAGAATGGCACATACACTAGTAGGTGACAAAGATCATGTGGGTTATAGGTGGCGGCAGTAGCTAACCATTTGTCTCCCAAATTACAGAATTAATATTTCGATGTGGTGTGAAGTTCGTGTAATTTGAGATGGTATGAATTGCTCCATTTTATGTTCAATGATAACTGTTGGTAATTCTAAAGATATTTATGATGTAGTATATACATGTCTGAAAGTCATCTAGGAGTGGGTGCTGAAAACGTCCTGGCTTCGGATAAAAGAAAATACTGGAAAATCAGTTAATTATGATTTTATTCAACATATTCAGCTCTCACATTCATACACTTATTGAAGCGGTCCTTCAGTTTGTAAAAGAACTTGGAAGGTTGGGCCTCCAGCCAGGCGTTTCGCGATACCATCAAAGTAGGAACACCTTCGTATCTGCTTGAAAATTATGATGTACAACGATGGTCATTCACTGCTTTGCCTTTTTAATCTTATCTGCGTGTTGTATTAATACCAAGAGAGAGAAACAAATACTGTCTTCTCAAATCCAAGCAATCCCATGGAAATTCAATGATGATATCGCGCAAACATCTCACATTTTGTTTACAACTGGAGAGAAACTTCTCTTAAAATTCATATCCTATTGCTGAATCTACTTCTCCATATCAATTCCTCTCATTTTTAGCATAACATCGTTAACAGTATCATTAACCGTATCCAGTCAGAAATTAATTATTTAATGATATCATGTACGTGCTAGTCTTCTCCACAGTATACTATATCTAAGATACGTTTATTATTTTTTTTTATTTCAGCTGTTGGTAAGTTTCAAAACTGCAAGCAGCTTACGTATATCATTAGGCACTATTCAATAGTCTAATAATTTTTCATTATTATGTGTTCTTTAATATGTTCATTTTGCAAGCAGACATTTTGTCAAAATGTTTTGATACACGCAAATTTTAATATAATATATGAAGCAAAATATAGAATTATATAAAAATCGTTTTAATGGCGGAACACGACTTAGAGAAATTTACAAATGATCCTTTGAGTAGAAAGGCACAAGGTCGGAAATTTGGGGGCGGGTGTCTAGTTGATTACAGCGACGTTGTTCCTTGGCTGGAATTGTTAAATTAATGCCTAAACGATGAAAGCTGACCTGGCCAAAATTAATCTCAGAACGTAAACCCAGACAGAATGATGAGAAATATATAACAGCATATAAAACTTGGATGAAAAATGTTGAGGTTTGCCCGTGGAATCGCCCCCACATTATCTACAATCTGATCGGCGTCCTAGCATTGTGCCCAAAAAATCCTTGGAATGTAAAGCTGTTCTTTACCAGCAAGAATTGCATGTTGTTTAGGACATAACGGTTTAGAAATTTCGAGAAGCCAGAAATAATTTTCTTTTTAACAGTGGAATTTCAAATACAGAAAGTTAAAATTAATAACGTGTAAATATCGGATGCTCTTTTATGGGGGAAATCGGAGGTTGGTGTGTAATTTGATCCACCCCATCTTGTGTAAACATTACGCGCGTTTTACTATCACACCAAGGCAATCCATGGCATTTCTCCATCTTAAAAAGATTTATATTTTTTTCATACAAGGAATTTTCAGAAACTGTGGCTCCGAGTCCAAGGGAAGCCTTCCATATTTTCCATCCATGGATATTTTTTAACAATTTTGAATAATTTTCTCTACCTTACTTTTTACCGTTATAAGCAATTTATTTCTATAAATATCTAAATTCTCGTGATGTACTCATATATATGTGTGTATATGTGTGTGTGTGTGTCAACGTGTATGCGTATGTGTGTGCGTCAACTTGCGTGCGCGCACGTTGCAACTTCTTATTAATTGGATGCTGACCAAAGACTCGATTTCTTGTATTTGAATTACATCCCTGGTATTCGAACCCACAATATGTCGCGATCCGTGTGCAGAAGTTTTAATCATTGCCATTGTCTTCTGTTGAACAAAGTTTTGTGTGTGTAAATAAACAGATGCGATTCAGAAAATGGACTGTGCAGAAACTTTACGTAATCAGCCTTAAAACACACTGTCACATTGAAACTTCCTGTGTAATATATTTCGTCAGAAATGCAAACCGAAGCATCTGGTTTTTAGAATAAAATGAAAGGCGTGTTTAAGTCTGTAGATAATATAAGTGGAATATTCTTCGATGAAACTTGGATCTTCCATTCGAAAACATTTAAAAACCCCAACCATAATTACTAGGAATCGACTGAGACATTTACTTAAAATAAATCGGAATCCAGTGGGAATAAAATGGCAACTAAAGACATGAGTGGAGATATGTACATATATACATATTTTTTTTTTAAATATATCTTCAAAGTAATATGTGCATATTTCGATATAATGTCTTGTTGAAGATGCTTATGAAATCTATTTAATGTATGTCCATTTTTAGTTTCGGTTCATAACCATAGTGTTACATAAATGGACCCGCTGACCTAGAAGATAATTTAACATTGATTATCATTATCTCGCTACAACATTTTGGATTCCTACCAACACATGATGCTGGAAAAGATGGACTTTCAATATTCTACGTAAATATTCAACATACACACACACAAAAACACATTATATGATTGTGTGTATGTATATATGTTGTGTATGCATATATGCGTTTGGTCTTGCTCGGTGGGAACTATTTTCGTTTCTGGCACGCACAGTATTCTTTGACAAAATGTCTAATTTTGATTTACTGCGATTAAATTAGCGGTGACCTTTTCACTATTGAGCTAGACTGAAGAAAAGTGAGAAAGAATGTGAGAAAGATGGAATGATGAATAAATGTACAGGAATAATGGGATATGTGGAAGTAAGGCGGTAGAGGAATAGCAAAAGACGTGCTGTAACAGATAGGAAGAATAGTCGAGAGAGTGGTGAAAATAGAAGGGGAACATGAAAGTGTGAATAAGAGAGACATTGAGAAACGTGTGCATGACAGTATTAAAGAGAAAGAGTGATGTTTGAATAGGAAAGATACACGGCATGTCAGTACTGAAAAGGGAGAGAGAGAGAGAGAGAGAGAGAGAGAGAGAGAGAGAGAGAGAGAGAGAAAGGGAGAGAAGTAATTGGTTGTTAACGATGGATGTAGAGAAATGATAAAAGAAAAGAACTTTGTGACAAGAGGAACACAACAAGGAAATTTACCAAAGATTTTAATATTTCATAAATGTTAAAGATGTCGCTAAATAATATCCTGACATTCAATTTTCAGCTAAAATTTTATAGTTTTTTTTTTTACATTAATCTCCTGCAATGCCTCCTCCTGGTGTATTTAATACGTTATACAATGTAGAATATGGAAAACCTGCTTGAGAGTATTGTACACGAATTTTTATACATTTGTCATTAAATCAACAAACGTGCTCTAACAGTCATATGTAACGCTCTTTATGTGCAACTTCTCTTTCATATCCACTGCATTTAAACATTTAACCCGATTCAGCAACTTTAACAAAATGATAGCCTAGAGATGTTTCATAAATTTGTAATTAACATTTTTTGAAACTTATTTTGCAAATTGCATAATATTCAGTAAGGAAAATTAAATCACTAGTTCCATGTCGAGCTACTGTTGCAATCTAGCACTGTATGGATGCTTTAAACGCACGTTTAAAATGATTACTTTACATTACCTTACAAGTAGTCAATTAGAATTTTACTTACGTCCAGATTATCACAATAACACAAGCTCGTAGAATATTGTCTAGAAATGAATAATATCGAGCTAAATTAAAACAATCTTTTCTTGTTATTCAATAACAAAATATTGGAACTGAGCGAAGATTTATGGATGATATTGAGCTTTATATTAAGAGCAAAATGTTTAAACGCATTCTCCTGTGTGTATGACCCAAAGTATTTCTCATCAGTTTATAGTCAGGGTAAAAGACAGTACCAGCATTGCAAGAAACACGACGGTCAAAACGACTCGAAATCCACAGTTATCACTAATACATACTTGTGAATTCAAGGAAACGAGTAAATAAAAACAACTTACCAATAGCGGGAAAAAAAATCTCGAATTAATTTGCAGACGTACTCATATCATGTAATTTCGAACCTTGTGTTAAAAACATAGTCCTCTTTAATTAGTATCCCACCCGAGGGCCAAAGATACTCGCATTACGTGTGTGCATTGACCATTTCAATGCAGCGGCAAATTCGAAAGTGATCGAAGTGAATAAAATTATAAAAATACTTAGAGATATTATTATTGATATATTAATAATAATAATAATAATAATAATAATAATAATAATAATAAATGGCCAGCAAGCATAAAATAGCCATAAAGGTAAAATTATCAATGTATAATCACAGTAGAAGATAGTACCAGAATTGATAGAAATACGAATGAGAACGACTCAAAAACCTACAGTTGTCACTAATATACAATAGTGAATTAGAGGAAACGAGTAAATAAAATAGCCAACTAAATGGCTGTGCCCCAGCATGGCCGCAGCTCATGAGCTGAAACTAGATAAAATGAAAAAAAAAAAATGAAACTTATCAATATCGGGTAAAAATCGCAAATGAATTTGCCGATGTACTCATGTTAGGTGGTCTGTGGTTTATGAGTCATTATGACTTATTTCTAGCAATGCTAGTGCTATCTTGTACCCTGGTTATAAATTATTAATCCTACCTTTATGTTTTATTTTATGCTTGCTAGCCACTTATAGTATTACTATTTAATAATAATAATATCGTTAAGTGTTTTTATAATTTGATTCACTTCGATCATTCTTTAATTAGCCGCTGCATCGAAATGGTTAATTCGTACAAAGTGACACGAGTAAATTTAGCCCTTGGCAGCAATGCTCTCCGAAGAGAACTAGGTGTTCATCACAGCGTTCGAAATCACGTGATATGAGTATATCAAAATTCATTTGGGATTTGTTAAATAGTATTGCTACGTAGGCTATTTTATTTACTCGTTTCCTCGAATTCGCCAGCGCATATTAGTGATAACTGGCTTTTGAGTCGTTTTGACTCATTTCTAGCAATGCTGGTACTATCTTGTATCCTGATTATAAATTAATATATGTGCATGTATTTATATATATATATATATGTGTGTGTGTGTGTGTGTATGTGTGTGTGTGTGTGTGTGTGTGTGTGCGTGTGTGAGTGTGTGTATGTGTGTGTGGGTGTGTATATATATATATGTATATATTACATAATGTATTAAATGTAATGAAACCAAATATGTTTGGACGTACACATTTACACGTACAAAGAGAGAGAGTGAGAGTGACAGAGAGAAAGATGAGAAAACAGTTAAAGATATATGGAATATATTTACAAGAGTTGTTTCAGAATTTGCATGATGTGATCAAACTTCTATGGCTGTTTGAATGTCTACTGTGAATTGTGGATATCATGAAGCATGTTGTGTAATTACGTGGGGACTGTGTATTACAATATTACTGACCATAATACATAGGAATTTCATGCATGAAACGGAAGACACCCCCAAAATGACTAGTTAATTACGATGACGGGAATGATACTCTTAGAAATAAATAGCGTCATTAGATGTTGTAGGTGTATATAAATAGATAAAGAATGAAATAAATACAGTGAACTTATTTTAACGCTAATATGAAAGAACTCGAGAATATGAGCAGTATCTCAGCTGAGAAAGCGTTGTGGAAAATATGATGGGAGAATAAAATAGATAAAAAACTACGAACTGGTGAGAATTATAATGGTAAAGGTGGGAGAATTATTGTTAAGGTGTAAAGAGATATAAAGAAAACGAGATAAAGAATGTTTAAAAAAAGTGATGACAAGCATGACCTACTAAAAGGCAGTACTACAAAATCATGCAATAAGAGAATTCGAGGTTCGGAAGCGTAGTAAAGCTTACCACATTTTGAATGTAAGGCTAAAATGCGTCAATAAAAACGACATGCTAACGACTTTTCTGGGACAAGTGGCTCGTATTGATTAAAATGGTTCGATAGAAGCAACATAGATGGGGAAGCAGGTATACAATTATGTTTAATAACAATGAATTTTGTGATAATTTTACAATGAGCATTATTATGATAGGTTATGTTATACGTGCTAATAGGTGTCATGTATGCTAATGTTTTCCAACTTGTCTTTGAATCTAATACTATGAATATAGGAGTGTTTATTTCTCAGAAAGAATGCCTGTGTAGAAGCCCAGTTATAATATGGAGTGTTGCCGGTAAAGATATAGAGAGTGACTGGTAAATATGTCTACAATAACTGAAACGTTTTTTGTGGGTAGAGCGTCTTCATACTATCTTGGGAAAATGCTTCGTTGATACAATAGAAAGAGGCTTGTCATGTCTGTGACTTGTATGCTATCTGAATATCCAATTGTAATATTAAAAGTATCTAAGGTGAAATGTCTACTCCAGAGTTTACCTTTGAAGTAGATGACAGTTTTTCAGCCGATAGTGTAATAACGATATCCATACTAAAATGAGTAGGTGGGTTACTAGCAAAGTGTAATTCGCTATGTAATAGAATAGGAGAAACGAATGAGTTGTATGTTTGTGAAATTCAATTGCAGTAAAGACGTGTTGCATTTATTGTGTAAAATATGGAACCGAATAATCGTCTCTCTTATATTTCCCCCAAAATTGAATTTTCACTTATCCATATACTGCGGTATGATTCTATTTAATAAAATTATAATATAAGTCAGAGTTGGTGAAGATAGTCAATCGATAAAGATGGAACAATATAAAGACCAGCTCTGTGATTCTCTAAGTTAAAATCTAGAAAAATAAGTGTGTAGTATATTATGTTCTATCAACCACTCCTAGGGACCTAGGAGTTGATAATAGATTCACACACACACACACACACACACACACACACACACACACACACACACACACACACACACACACACACACACACATACACACACATATATATATATATATATAGATATATAGATATATAGATATATATATATATACAGAAAGTGAGAAAGAGAGCGAGAGGAATGGGAGAGAGAGAGAGAGAGAAGTTTAAAGATTTAGTTGAGGTAGAATCAACAAAGATAAGAACTCCATCCAGTGCGAGATAAAAATCAGTTTCAATACACAACTGAAAGAGCTACTAATAGTTTCATGCTTTTATTATTTATAAAATACGCCATATATTTTAAAGCAACCTTTCGGGTTCTATTTTTGGCCTTATATATATTTTAAAAACAAAGACCCTGGACAGTAATAAAATATAAAAATGCGGGAGAAAAACGTGAAGAATTTTGGTGCAAAAGATGGAACGAGTAAAAAAGAAACGAAGTCCAGAAGACTAAGAACCTTGTCATTCTTGATTACTGAAAGCGCATTAAATAAAAGTAATTAGAACAAAATAAAAGAAAATATGCCAAGGTCTACGAGACAGCAACTCAATCTGGAGCGGATGGTGCCCTCTAGTACGATAAAAAGAAAGCTTCCCATATATATGCTCGTGCTAAAATTTTCATATATATGTATGGAATTTGAAGAGCAGTCCCACACCACATACTGTTTAGTGGATAAATCCTAACCTAGTTCTAATGGATCTAAGAATTGCATCTTGTGCGTAGCAGAAAGATATCTTATCCTTCTAACAGCAATTCCAACAGACTGCTTAATTCTGAATCGTTTAGCAGCTGTAAACTTATGAACAGGATACTGTTATCGAATTGAAGGGCTAAAATTGTATCTTATGCATAGCAGACAGATGTCTTTTCCTTCTTAGATCCACCAATTCCAACAGACTGCTTAATTCTGAAACTTATAGCAGCTGTAAACTTATGAACAGCCTTCTTTTATCGAATTGAAGGGCAAAATTCGTTCTAGACTGAGTTGCTGTCTCGCAGACTGACATATTTGCTATTATTTCGGTATAAACCAGTCGTATTTAATGAGCTTTCTGCGCATTAAATCAAAACTAGCTTGACCCTTGGTTTTGTTTCCTTTTTCTAGTTCCATTTTTCACACCAATTTTCTTCACGATTATTCCACGATTTTCTTACTTCGTTAATGTACAGAAACGCATAAACACAACCAAAATAATTGCTTTAAGAAACATAGGGCGTGTCATGAGAGAGAGAGAGAGAGAGAGAGAGAGAGAGAGAGCGGATGGAGAAGGGGAGAGAGAGAAAGAGAGAGTTATAGAGAGAAAGAGAAGAGATAGATAGATATGTGGGAAAATGCTATTGAGCCAAAAATGTGGAGGAATAGAAAGTGGACAAAGAATATATAAGAATTAATTCGAATTTCATTATATTCTAATATATACGAATACATTTGAAACGGTTCACATTAGATTATCAAACGTGTACAGTAGATGCGGCTGTGTTGCAATTTATGATTATTCTGTCGGTTGTCATAGAAATAGTTTGTTTTTAAAGAAAGAATATGAACTAGAGCATTCTCAGTTGAGATACATAATTGTTGTGTGACATACTGAAAGGACAAAAGCGTTTGTGTAAGATTGTCTCTCGACATTACACGAGCTAATGTCTATGTCATAGGATATCGTTCTGTGCCAGACTCCTTCTCTATAAGCAGATGACCAGAATAGACATTATTCGCAACACAGCTCAATACACTATTCATTATGCACGTATATACATACACACACACACACACACACACACACACACACACACACACACATATATATATATATATATATATATATATATATATATATATATATA
>NC_068988.1:16919205-16924891 GCF_001194135.2 Octopus bimaculoides | reverse complement strand
TATATATCCATTACTTATGCCTCTTTTTGTATATCAATCTCTGTGTATACATATTTTTATACGTGTGTGCATGTGTGAGTGTGTGTACGTGTGTGTGTGTATGTGTGAGTGTGTGTACGTATGTGTGTGTGTGTATGTGTGTGTGTGTACGTGTGTGTGTGTGTGTGTGTATGTGCGTACAATTTCAGAAATTATTTGCAATATTTTTTGTACAGCAAAGAACTCCCTCAGATCAATGGATCGGGTAATTTCAAAATATTTGATGTCTGCAGAATACATCGTGGTTAAGCGCAAAAGAGAATTTACAACTGCAAAAGAAACGAAAAATTGGCCAAAATCGCAGGAAATCCTGCACATACCAAGATGAATCTTTCTCTAACTTTGTGTTTGATGTTCCATATTTATTTTGAAATTAACATCAGGTTGCTGACTATAGATTTATTTCCTATTTGTGTGTCTCAAGAAACACATTTATATAGTAACATGCCTTGTAGACGCAATCATGTGTATAAGATGTAATGAAAACGTTGCTACTTACGTAACGTGATGTTCAATAGGAAAATGTTTCACTCTAAAACTTACCTGCAAAAACATAAAATAATACAAGCCGTTATTAAATTGCTAATGAACACATTCATGCTATGGACGAAATATTTCAAGCTCCTACTTGAATAACCAAAATATTTACTTATTTAATAAAGATTTCTTTGGTGTTAAGAGTTTTAAGAACATATGACGTTTCATGCCTGCGCAGATCGTGCGTCGTATATGCAAAATCGCAAACGAATCTCGGAAAGAAATATAGTCATAAAATGAATCTCATCAAAATTATGAAGGTGATTGATTATAGAACTTTTCGATTAACAGTTATACCAAATTCCTTATTAGGTAACACGAGCATAAAGCATTTTAAACCAGGGAGGAAAGTGTTAATTCAAAATTTTGTAAGACATTAAAGAAATTTAACTTTGTGCATTGGTAACATATTATCTGACTGCTTTAATTAGGTTTAAAATTCAAATATGTATTCGCTATTCAAATCTAGGTTAGCAAGAATCGGTTGTGTTTAATTTCATAGAATATTGTAATGTAAAAGAATTAAATAATGACATTAAATTCGTGATGGCGGCATACAAATTTAACTTGTGAGTTAGTAAAAGACAATTCAATTTGCATTTAGATTTAGCCTATAGGCTAAAATATAAAAAATATTTTGTCCTTTCTATTCTTTAAGTTTTAAGCAAACATTTTTATTTGTGGAATCTAAATATATGAATGAAGAAATCCTTTATATAATCAACTTGTTTTTAAGGGCTGTATGATACAAACAAATGCTAAAGTTGGTTGTCCTTTCCACCAGGCTAAATCAAAATCGATCGTTAGATGTATTTACAAAGTAATATTTAGGAATCTCATAACATAATTCCTAAATTTCATATCCAATTTATGCATAAATAGAACGTAAATAGAAACATATTTCTTAAATCGATGTTGCTTAATTTATATTTTTTCAATTTTCAATTTATGTCTTTTCAATTTTTCAAAATGTTTATACCTTAAAGGGATGTTCAATTTGACACTTTCTCCAAATTTAAATCTCTTCAATTTACGCGCCTATATAGCAAAGAGTACACCTTTATTTCAGTTCCATATATAATGCATATATATTATATGTATGCGCGTATATGTGTGTGTGCATACGTATGTATGTGTGTGTGTGTTTGTGCATATGTATATACGTGTGTATATGTGCATATGTATGTTTATGTGTGCATATGCGCATGTGTTTGCATATGTGTGTGTGTGTGTGTGCATATGTATATATGTATGTGTGCATATGTATATGTGTGTGTGCATATGTATATATCTGTGTGTGTGTGTGTGCATATGTATAGAAACACGCGCGCGTGCACACACAAACTTATATTGTCTAGCTTTCATATTGCCTGAAATACTCCACTCTTAGACCAGGTTCTGACATTTGCCCAAACTTTAGCCATGAGCAACTGAAAGTACAAAGCGTATACTGGGTGCTTTTATGAAGCAATATTGTTATATAGGTCATCATTATTTTTTATTCAATATCATTTAATTCAGGAAATTGCTTTCTTACCGATAGTTTCCAAGTATATTTAGATACCAACCGTTTCACGTCCCATGAAATATTTTAGTTATATTACAAAAGAAAAAAAAAAAGAAAAAAAAACTAAGAACGCTTTTAAATATGAATATGTAGAGAAATTATCCAATCGCATATCGATATTGATACCAGTTATGTTGGTTTCAAATGTAATTTTTTTTTAACCAGAAGACAGGTTGCATGAAGACGACATTAATCTTATGCTGTAAGTATTTTTGGAAAACCTTGGCTTACTCTAGCTATATTAATCATTAAAATCATACTGTTTTCTAAGGTATGTAAGATACAGATTCTGCGATGGGACCAGACAGCTAAATATAGTTGAGCTTTACTTACATTATCGACTCTGAAATGTCTCTGCATTTTGTCAGGCTCATGGGAATTTGAAATCAGAACCGAATCGAAACGAACAGAACTGAATACTGCAATTTGTTTTATCTCCACGTATTATAAAACCTACATGATTACGCAAATTTTCCTTTCGAAACTGCTATTATCAATTAAAATAATATGAAACCCTAGAGAATAATTGGCCTACGATGTTTTCCACAAATACTACCAATCCAACATTCTCAAGCGTAGGTGGTATGGAGGAGTAAAGATTAGTATGTATGAATAGAAATAACAGACAAAGTTAACTCCGCATAAATAAAATGAATCACTGCAAACGATGAAAGTAGAATGAACTAAATCACAGCACAAGAAAAACATTCATATAAAAATTTCGAAATAAAATATGCCGAGGAAAAATATTCATTGTTGATAAGAATGTATTTTGCAAGCAAAAATCGCCCAGCTGAAGATAAAAGAAACACGCTTTTACAAAAGACTACAATTAATATCGTGGGCGAAAACCAAATAGGATTCTATGGAAATAGAAAATCAAAACTTCTACATTAAAACGGAAATAGCCTCAGTAAGCGTAAACAATTTAATAAACTTTACAAAAAAATATGCGGTTAGCAACGAGTAACAATTAATCGAAACATTAAAGTTGGAAGAAGAAATGATTATAACAAAATCAATTTGCATGAGGTGAAACACTTTCAACGCAACAGCGAATTAGGTAATAACAGCCAAATGCAAGCGTGCACACCTCTATATTGTTTCCAGAGAAGTACACTTTAATATCAGTAGAATAAATAACATAATCATGTGTATCTGCTTTGAATTGTATTGTAATAATTCTCCCTTTAGTAATGTTCTCTAAATATTTTGCAAAACGAGTATACAATATAAAATCGCCGAAAAAGTTAAAAGAAATCCTATATCTACTCAGCTAAAGGATAAGGTTGTGTGTCTATTATACAATAGAAAACAAATAAAGTAACTTTTTAGGGAAATAGAGCATCATCAATAGATAGACAATTTGAATGCAAAAAGGAAATTGACTAGCGTAGTAAAGTCACGAAAACGTGAGCGTTTCATCTTTCATATTCATTTAGTTGAAACAAATACAAAATCTTCTAGCATGAAAGTAATAATAAATGAGCACCTCATTTAAGAGATTACACAAACAAACTATATCCCAGTGACATTCAGAGAAAATATTGGGATAATGTACAACAAAAATTGTGCGATAAGAAGTGAAATGAAATACGCTTAAACACTACAGATACGGTTGAGTACATAAGGAACAATTTACTGGTGCATTCAGGATCGGTACCAAATAAAATACTATGTAAATTAAGACCTGTTATTGTTGGCACTCCGTCGCTTACGACGTCGAGGGTTCCACTTGATCCGACCAACGGAACAGCATGCTCGTGAAATTAACATGCAAGTGGCTGAGCACTCCGCATGCGTACCCTTAACGTAGTTCTCGGGGATATTCAGCGTGACACAGCTGACCCTTTGAATTACAGGCACAACAGAAGCAGGAAGTAAAAGTGAGAGAAAGATGTGGTGAAAGAGTACAGCAGGGTTCGCTACCATCCCCTTCCGGAGCTTCGTGGAGTCTTTAGGTGTTTTCGCTCAATAAACACTCACAACACCCGGGCTGGGAATCGAAACCGCGAGCCCGCTGCCGTAACCACTGGGCCATTGTGCCTGTTCAAGACTTGTTATAAATTAAATTTGATTAGTATCAACATTTACTGGAGCATAAAACAATATTTCTTTTAAGGTAAAAAATAAATCGCATTAGACACTCCATACCATGTTGGATATTTATCTAGATTAGGACCTAATATATCTTCATCCGAAACGGTTAACGGCTTTTCTGGAAAATAGAATTAATTTTCTTAACAGAGAAGATAAGGAAGCTAGAGAGGTATATACAATAGACTCAACTTTCGAGAGACATATGCGACGCTACAGCAATACTACTATTGCAGATAATTCTCAGACGAGGGTTTTATTTATATCTTTGAATCCAGCACTAGAATGATGCTTTAATTTGTCGGACTCGGATGAACAATGTAGCTGACATTAGCGTGATTTGAACTAAGAAATTAAAGAGCTGGAATGACGAATGAAAAGCGTTCTTTCGTTGTTCCTCAGTGATGAATGGTACTTTACTTTATCGCCCACGAATGAATAAACTCTAATGTTGCACTCGAGTGAATTTTATCTCGAAACGTAACGATCTGGCTGAAATACCATACTGCATTTCTTCTGATGATCTGTCTATTGATTCTGCCAGTTCCACGCGATAACGCGATAACACTACTACTATTACTTACTATTATTATTATTATTATTATTATTATTATTATTATTATTATTATTATTATTCAAGCTAATATACTTTTTGCACAGACCTAATTAGAAATCTTGTGGGGCCGAGAAAACTCGAAACGATAAAGATAAGTTTGTTTATAATATGATAAACATTATAAGGCGGCGAGCTGGCAGAAATGCTTAGTGGTATTTTAGTTGTCCTTACGTTCTGAGTTCAATTTCCACAGAGGTCGACTTTGTTTTTCACACTTTCGGGGTTGATAAATTAGGTACCCGCTGCGTACTGGTTCGATGTAATCGACTAGCCCCTACCCCAAAATTTCAGGCCTTATAAGATCAATGTAGAAAGTACATGTCTAAAGAAAATGAGCGGTGGTGGTAAGAGAATGCATTAACGTACTCAGGACGCCCCCTTCTTCTGTGGGAATAATATTAGTAATGACGTTAGGCTATGTGTCAACAATGGTATATAGTAAAGCTTAATCATCTACAGATGAAATAATGTGTAAATAATTATTGGAACCATCTTACATCACAATTTAATGGCAATAGCTAACTGCAGCACGCCGCCGAACGTTATAAACATCTCAATCACCACACCATACACACACACACACACACATGGTATTCTTGTTTCAGTTATTTGATTACGGCCATGCTGGAGCACTACTTTGACGTGTTTTATACTCAAACAAAGCGCCCCCCCAGAATTTATTTAATCCCAGTACTTATTCTATCAGTCTATTTCTTCCCGAACCTCTAAGTTACAGGGACGTAA
This sequence comes from Octopus bimaculoides, assembly GCF_001194135.2. Classification (NCBI taxonomy): domain Eukaryota; kingdom Metazoa; phylum Mollusca; class Cephalopoda; order Octopoda; family Octopodidae; genus Octopus; species Octopus bimaculoides. The sequence goes on along the minus strand of NC_068988.1, from coordinate 16,919,291 downwards.
AAGCCCCATCAATTATCAAGCGGTGACAAACACGTTCACAAAGACACACACACACACACACACACACACACACATATATATATATA
>NC_068988.1:16918666-16919105 GCF_001194135.2 Octopus bimaculoides | reverse complement strand
TATATATATATATATATATATGTATATACACAGTCACACACATATATATACATATACATACATATACATACATACATATACATACACATGTGGACATACACACTCACATATACTTGTATACACAATCATATACACATGTATATTTACACACACACATACATCTAAAATATAGACATTTTTTTTTTAATAAAAAATACATCTACACAAATACGCTCCCATACTATCCGGTAGCGTCCAATTCTCTAACGGTCTTTTTCAAATGAATCACGTCATAACCTTATCCATCTATTGTTTTCATACTTGGTCATAATGTCTTACGTTTAAGATGATTCCCTTGCATTCCCTGAACAGAAGGTTACAATTTTAACATCACAGATCCCTTTGGATCACACAGGTTGCAATCCTTTGAAACATATGTAGGAATAAAGTATGCAATTAT
>NC_068988.1:16915739-16918267 GCF_001194135.2 Octopus bimaculoides | reverse complement strand
ATAGATAGATAGATAGATAGATAGATAGATAGATAGATAGATAGATAGATAGATAGATAGATAGATAGATACTGCAGACCGTATGTTACGATATTCAACTCGACAACTGGCACAGATATCTTTGGTAGGGAGCTGAAAGTCGATATGTGTGCAGATGAGCATATCGTCAAACATGAAACAATGTTGCTCCCGACTCTCAATTCCTGCACTGATTCCTAAGAATCATTTTAGTCAATGCTCATTAATTCATATAAAGTGTAATTACGAAATTACATAAATGGCAGAAACGTAAAAATCTCAACACAAAAATGAGAAAATTAAGTTGAATTCTTCTCCTTTAGAACAATTTCTCTTTTAATGCACAGGAACATGCTAGTTGATCTGAAAATTTAACTTCAACAGAGAACAGATAATTCTTGTGAAAAATAAAATCGATGAGTTCCACATCTCTCAATCGATATTTAATGTGGTGAACTGTCGAATTCAATAAAAAGAACTGACAAAAATGAGATGAAATATCTTACTGATTCGGAATGCGTTTTTAGGGACGTATTATTGAGTAGCTATCTGACAATTCGCCTGCCCACGGCTCTTTTTTGTTATTTAATCTTCTATCAATAAGGTTAATAAGAGATGATTCTGTTACTGTCATTATTCAAGATAAAATTGGGTTTATCATAAATAGCATTTATAACGCTGTTTATAGATAACTGATCAACTAAAAATGACCTAACCTAAAAATGATACGAAATTATTTATCATTAAATTTATTATTTGTATATTTTATACACGTATACTATTAACAAATTGTGTCCTTGTGAATGAAAGAAAGTATAACACTTGTGATGTAATTAATAAATTCATACCTACCCATATATACACTCACATAGATGTGCATACACACACACACACACACACACACACATATATATATATATATATATATATATATATATATATATACGTATAAATCTATGGATGAATGTATGTGTGTGTATGTGTGTAAGTGTGCGTGCATACATGTGCGTGTGCGTGTATGTGTGCGTATGTGTATGTATTTATATGCAGAAAAATATTACATATGTCCGTATGTGTGTACATATATATGTATTTATAAAGATAATGAGGTAGATAAGTAAGTACTGTTAACCCTATTAATATTTAAAATGACTAAATATACCACTGCGTGTGTTCTTCCAAGTAACTAAAAATATTACAATATAATTCAAACGGATATTCTTGTTTTGTAACATACTGTCAACACGGCAATATTTTGCATATACCTGCAAGATAGTTGATATCAGCTTAAAATATGCTTATCACCAAGAAACAAATTACTCATAGAGAAACTCCAATCTCTTATTAACACCTCTTATGAAATTCAATGTTTATTTCGATCCAATGACATTCAAGGTTAGCTCACTTTTACGTATGTACACCTACACTTCTGGAATAAATGTAAGTTGCTGCACGATATTCGCGCGCGCACAGTCATATATAACATTGCTCATATGCAGGAAATAATGAAATACGTAATTCTGTGTCTTCTACGCTTCGCTCTTCTGATATATATGCATAAAAAGAGAAAAGGCAGGAAATATAGGGCGAGTAATAGCAATGAAAAACTAGCAAAATCGATAGTAAAATAGAGCAGACGATACTCGTGACGATGTTGTTTACATATTCCTCGTTAGAATAAATCTGTTGTCATTTGATTATATATATTCATGCAATGTAATGAAACAAATCTTTCTTTGAGATAATCTTCTGTTTCTACAAATCAACCTCCCACCCTATCTTAAAGAATTAAAATGAAAGCAGACTAGATTTATCTCAAAGCTTTTCTTACCGCGATTAAGAATTATTTCCGTGACCACCTGTTGGCAGTTTTAAAAAGAAGAATATCAACCAAAGTTTTAAGATTTCGTCAGGACAGATTATGCGGAAGACATAGAATGGGATTGACATAAAATCTGACAGACAAATATTCCGGACATTGCGTTCATTTTAATAATGTTCAACTAAAAACAGTATTTGATAAATGGAAACTAGTGTTCGATGGAGTGAAATTTCTGCCCGGAGAAAGGAATTCGATTACAAAATTAACTCACAGAGAGAATTAACAGTATACAACTTCATTATCGTAACACTGCTGCTTAATTCTCTCTGTGAGATTTATAATTAGATCATTTCTAATTTTTGTACTCAGTGAATGTGTTTTCACTAGAAATATATATATTTGCGAGAGGCTGACAGACATCTTCAGCCAGCTGGTTTTGCTACTTCAGGCTGATGACGAGCAATGACTCAGAAACATGTCCCTGAATGCAGACTAGGCTGGGTGGCTTGCTCGTCTCCCCCTCGCAAATATAAGGACTCAGAAAATGTGTCAAGGCCGACAGGAAGTGGTCCAGCTTCTTAGGGCTAAATTGCAGCAGTATGATTCCCTTATATTGGGACTGTCACATTAAGTTAACAGTATACAACTGATATATATATATATATATATATATATATATATATATATA